>NC_044203.1:17589561-17784561 GCF_900880675.1 Sparus aurata
GGGAGGGACCTAGGCGAATGATTGACAGGCCGAACGACGTTCGGTGTATAGACAGCGATATTGAGAGTTGAGAGATTTGTGACATTTAGCGTGTTTGGAGTGTATAGTTAGTGTGTTATGTAGTGTTTGGTGTAGTGGAGTCGGTTTTTTGTTTAATGAGTCAAAACAATGAGGAGACTGCTAAATGAGCATTTACTGCATTTAAATGTAAATAGTTACATATAACTTTGTACATTTTTAAAATGTATGCACATATTTAGCAAACAACAATTTATATTTGCATTATAAGTAATAAAAAATTGTTTGTTAAACATATTTGTGGTTTTCACTTTAAAAAATCTAACTTTTTCTACTCGGAGTTTATGTTTTTTTTGTAATTTTAGGTCCATTGTGTTAATACAGTATGTCAAAATAAAAAAATAACTGTACAGTCACACATGTGAGGTTGTGCTGAAAATAATGACACCAAGTAAATAGTTTTTAAGGTGAAATATAATGGCAAAATCAAAAATAGTCAAAAACAGCCAATTATACCCTGGAATATCGGATTTCACAACAAACCTAAATATCCCTGACGTCCCACCTTCAAACACAGCCTCATTTGGCCATCCATTAAAAAGCGAATAAACCTCCCACTTTTCTATAGGAATACATTTTTCTTACGGGCACTGCACTAGTAAGTATAGATGAATAATGTTTTTTTTTAAGATAAAAAAAAAAAAAATTTCTACCAAGATAAAAGTATGAACCTGAAAATGAGTATACTATGGGACCTTTATCTATGATAAATTTCAGCACCATCCTGAGGTATTTAAAGTCTGTGTAAAGCAAATTCAGCCATTTTCTGAGTGTGCACTTAACAGGCTTAACAGGCTATTGTAAGGCTCATGGCTCATGACTAGGGCTGGGCGATATGGACCAATAGTCATATCCCGATATATTTTGGCTGAATATCGATATACGATATATATCCCAATATTTTTATTGCAAATTGAGAGCAAATGTTCAGTCAAAGTCAAAGCCAAATATGACATGTGGGTGGGAATTTCATCATTTTAGGGGCAAGTCCATTTGGCCTTCACTTTTTTGTTTTGAGGGGCACCAAGGCCACATGACAGGGCACAAAGACCACTAAGTAAAATTTGTTGATTTACCTTTCAGACTGATACCATAACATCCTAATTTATAATAACACATGGATTATGTATCAAAACGTTTTATAAATACCAATATCAAGTTGATGTTACATTAGAAAACAGTTTGTTTTTTAAAGCCCCAGTACAGACTTTTCATTTAGTGTTGATTTTGGCGGCCCCGCTGGACGAAAGCGGTAGTGTTTTGCCGGAATGGAGACTGCATTTCCCATGAGCTCTAGCGTCCACTGTCGTGAAGACTTTTGTCTGGCCGGCGCGTGTAGATTTGTTTTGGAAACGTCGGAAAGACGACGGGACTTGCTTTGAAAACTTTTTTTTTTATTATTTTTTTTTTTTAGCAGCTACCTGCAGCGTGCATATGGACGAGGTAATGTGTCTATTTGTATTTCTACTTAATATAATATGCCGCCGGTGAAACAAAGTAATGCTGCTGTTGCACTGCAATTTCCCAGCTATATATATTACCCACGGTGCTACAGAGCTAGCGTTACAGCAAAGTCACAGTGATTGTGATGGATGTTTTGTTCTAAGTAAGAAACTGAATCATTTATAATGACAGGATATTACAGATGCATCGTTGCAGGTCGGCTGGGCTGATCACACAGCTGAAATGGATGCGTGATCTAAGACGTTTGTTGTCGTTTTCACGAGTGTAGTATCTAGAGCTAATCTAGTGGTAACGTTAGCCAGCTTTGTTGTAACAACATAAATTCATGTATTGCTGTAAACTACGTCCCGCATTACATTTCATAAATGAAATAAAATGTACAAACCTGTCTAGGAGGAATCGGGCAAATTCTGGATCCGACCCTCCCTTCAACCCCGCAACTCTCTCCATCTCTGGAAGGAATCGCCAATGTTTATCCGTGTTTTAGCCCTAGCTCGATTGGATTCCCTCTTGGCCTTTCGTTGGTCTTCGGTTCGAATTCTTTTTCTTTTCTTTGTCTCATTATCAGCCATGACAAAAGTTTTAGCTCGGTTAGCACTGGCTAGCGTAGCAACAAAACAGCTATGCCGTATCCTGAATGTCGTCAGTTCCGGTCTGACTGCCGTAAATCGTTTCGTCAGTGGTCCGACCCGACCAAGGCCTTTCAGAGGTATAGAATTAGACTACTTAGAAATAGCGTATCTTCACGCTGATGGGCTCATTTGCTGTTGTAGGTAACAGAGACACATCAGCAGAAACCAGAGACTTTTCTATATCCAGTTAAAAACTCCGTACAGGGGCTTTAAGTAGGGTTAGGGTGAGGTGAGTTTTGTGACACTATACTGAATATTAATGTTATTGAATATTTCTCCCAATAGAAATTCCCCAAAATTATGGCAAAGCACATTTTTTCCCAAACAAAATTTTTTTAGAATAACCAGCAGGAGACCACTGATGTGTGGAATGATTTTGGTGACAATACACTCTGAATAATAGTGAAGTTATTGAATATTTTTTGTAGTTTCTCTTTTCGGTGTCGCACTTTGTAGACGGTCCCTGCGCTCTCGGCTCACAGACGGCTGACCATACAGACCAGAGTTAATGTCCAGACACTCGTTTGGATGAAAATACGGTTGTAGCTCGTTGTCTACCTTACTACTGTAGGAAAGAGCCGTCAGTTGTGTTTTAACAAGGTTTCACTTATGAGTTATTGATCCGGGAAGTTCGAATCTGTGAATATATTTCCAACTTTACCGGACTAATCCCATGTGGCCGTACGATGATTTTTTTTCATGGGGCATCAAGGCCGAACAATAGTTTGTTGAAGAGTGCCGGAGTGTCTGTTCCAGCCCCCCCTCTCTGTGCATGAAGGAGGAGGGGCGCGGGGAGCAGTGCAGAGAGCTCCGGGTCAGCGGCTTGCCCGGAGCAAGGATCACAGCGCAAATTTTAACTATATCGATATACGCGATAGGGTCTAATTCCATATCACACTTAAAAAAGAGGCTTGCCCAGCCCTACTCATGACAGGCTGTAACATGGACATGAACATTATGAACATAATCACAAAAATGCTGGATTACGTTTCCGTCTCTGCCAGTGAGGGAGTAAGTGCACGCTCGACTGATTGACTAGTTTGGTCTAGCTACCGGAAGACACGGATGTCAACAAACAGGTAAGTAGCTCCTTGCACAAACACACTGTTTTAACTACTTTTTTATTCAGTTTGAGTCATACACACTACAGTGCTGTGTTGTAAGGTGTCTGTTGCATAACTTTTGGTGTGAGATGTGGAGCATGTTAAGACGCTCAAAACACAGTGCAAAGTTCTGACCCCATGCTGTTAGCGTTCAATGCTAAGTCTCCGTTCACGGAGCTCTGTAATGGTTGGACCAAATTTGTTCGCGTCTTCGGTACTGGCAAGTCAACGGTAGCTTGAGCAATGAAGCTGCATGTTTAAATCGACCAAAGTTCTCCTTTAAGTTTCCTACGGATGACAACGTAAGGAAACGGTGGATCGATTTTGTCAAGAGGAGCTACTGTGGAGAGTTTAAAATCACCACAATCACCCGTCTCTGCAGTGTCCACTTTACCCCCGATAGTTACAGCAACTGTCACCAGGTAAAGTCTGGATATCTGAAGAGTCCGTTGAAGCTGGTCAGTGGGGCTGAACTGACCCTCTCGTCCCCGGCTTGCATCCTCCCATCCCGTGGACAGCGCATGTTCTCATCTCCGCCGTCGGCATTATGTGCCTGCCTGCGACCGTCCCGCCGACAACAGGTCTCTCATCCGGCATTACGTGCCCGCCAGAGAGTGTAAGTAGAGTTTAGAGTTTAGATACCCTAACCCAATGGGGTCGTGCCGGCCCTTGATCAAGCATTTGTGTGTGTGTGTTTTTTTTTTAATAACTCAAAATAATGACTGTATTTCCAGCTACAAAACGTGCATCTCTCTCCTCGCTCCATGTTGTTTGTGCCGCTGCGTGGTTTTACACGTGAGTGAGTGTCCTCGTGCTGAAAACGTGACTTCTCGCGCACGTGACGTCACTCCCCGAGACACAAGAAGAAAGCAAACATTTTTAGTAAGGAAAATGACAAAAATAATAGTAACGCACAGTGATTTGAATAAGTAACTTTAATCTGATTAGTGGTTTGGAAATATTACCGCCTTAGATTACTCCTCACTGAAAGAAGTGGTCAGATTAGAGTAACGCGTTACCGACATCACTGCACGGGCTCGGCTCGGGTCGGGTCTGGCTTGATTTTTTTTGGGCCAGATCTAAGCTCTAAGTGTAAGTGTGTGCTTATGTATGTTATAAATACTGTACATTTGGGCAATTACATGCATTTTGCTGAAGGTGCAAATAATAAACGTGATTTTATATTGTGCATCCTGTCATGCCCATGTAATGTTAGCAAATGTTATTGCATTTAATCATGACATGATTTGGCCTCATTCCCTGAGCGGAGTCCATCTGACAGCACAATGATAATCTACAGGTAATATTTTATGTGCACCAATATAGCTATGACAAGGAATTATATGTAGACTGGGGTTTTACGTTTGTGTGTAATGTAAAACATGGACTGTGAGGAACGAGGCTGAGCACTATCAGTGTCTGACTCAGAGTCAGTTTCTGGCTCTGATGGCTCAAACAGGTCGGGCTGGGTCTGTCCGATGATGCTGCTAGCTTCCATTGTTACTGTAGGTTACGTCCTTGTACAACACACGGAGGAGGCTCCCCTCCCGTGCGTGGGCGTGGTTCCAGCGCCTTTAACTGACACGCCCCCAGCGTTTCACAGCAGAGAGAAGTGCTTGTTTTTCCATGATTTTGAGACCTAATTTTATATACTTGGCAATTTTTTTGGCTCAGTGGTCAATGACACATGTTTCTGTGGTGTGACAAACTCATAACACAAATTTATTTCTGCTTTACACGGACTTTAAGTTCAGATTTATTAAAGGAGACCATATGAAGGCAACCATCTCATCACAGTACAGTGTGATGTGATGGCAGATCGATGCATCAGTTCGAAATGATCTGTGATCGGCAGATGGGATCAGTGACTGTAACAAGTTGTGCTCTGGTGTGGAAAAGAAAATAATAGCATTCTTTAAGGCTGTCTGCGGGAGCTGTCTCTCAAAATCAAAAATGTTGCACTGTCAGCTCCATATCGAGAGCCTGACTGAGGCAGAATCTAGTTGTAATGAATTCAAAATGAGTTTATCCACTTGTCCAATGAAATTTGTTGTCCCTATATATATCACTGTGGTAGCGGCTCATCCCAGGATGCTAGAAGAAAACACATTCAATAGGTTGTCTTCATAGGGCTTTTAAAGACAGAAGAGGAAATGAAAAGTTCACACAGAAAAAAGATCAGGACCTCATAGGATTGTAGCTGCCATCTCCTGACATGAACATTGCCATAATACATAAATAAATGAGTATACATTTTTCATTTCTTAAAATCTATCAGGACTTTCAGAAATCCATTATGGGCCAAACTTGAGCTGGAAGTCGGATTGGTTAGCACCTCTGTGACACCCTCTAGTGAATCTGGGCTCAGAGCCAGAACAGAATCAACCATCTTTGCTCAGGTCCTACGAAACATAGCGATGACCAACACTAGCTGATGCAACTGAAACATACTTTGAGTTTAAAAGGGTTCCTGCTCACATCAAACCTCTGTGGAATTTCAAAGGAAAGAAAATCCATCTAGAAGCTTGATGAAAGCAAAAGTATTTGTCGGACAGATGTGCACTATCTCTGCAACAGTGCCACATCAGGATCTAGTTTCACTCTGTGTGTGACTGAGATGGAGCTGAAAGAGCTTTTACGGGTGTTGGCTCCCACGTTTTCCACTTTCAAAGAATTCAAATTAATCTCTAAAATTAAAGTAATCAAAATAAAAGTCTTGTGACATATTCAACAAATTACCAGAGTATTAAGGAAACATGTGCACAATATCTGTTTCTGCGCTCTTGATTTAAGTTCTAAAGGACGTTTTGATGATCAAACCTGGTGATAACAGGGTAATGGGCCAAGACAGTGAAAACTGATTGAGATGAATTAATATTATCTGGCAGGGAGCACTCTGCAACATAGTAAGCCAAGGCATATTTCATGTACTCGTGCTGTTAAAAGTTAGACTGCCTTACTAGATATAGTGCAGCTCTATCCCCTATTAGTCCGTGCTGTAATTCACTATTATAATGGGCATTAACAATTCATAGTTAAGTGTATTTTGCTTAGTATTAAACAGTCCCTTGTGATCTGCAGTAGGTTTTTTTTCACACTTAATCATGTTACCTCAATGACACCTTTAATATCTAACTCAGTAGTCTAGTGGGAATAAACAAGCACAGATTAAAGGCCCACAACTCAGCTAAAAGACTTTAGACACTCATGATAAACCCTCACAGGTGTTTTCACTTCAGTAGCCTGATTGGATCTCTTCTCAGGACTGTGTGTGGATTTGTGGCTGTGTGTTTATAGACTGAGCTTGATTGACACTCTGGATGTGCCTGTGATGGTGGGAAGATTTAAAAATAAAAAAGTTAGGTTGTGTTTGATGACATTACATAATTCCCAGTATAGCGCTACTCAACGTCAACCTGAGCAGACGAGTGATTAAGCAGAATAACTAACAGATGTGAGGGTCTGAGAGATTGAGGCAGGCCAAAGCTACTGTTTGTAACAGCAACGAGCATGTTTTGCCAGCAGTGAAATGTGTCGAGAAAGATGTTTTTATATTTCATATTAAAAATTCCGACAGGATTAGTTAAAAAAAAATAAATAAAAATGAACCGATATGTGCAGTAACAAAGTGATCTTTGGACACTAAAGATTTCTCCTGAGTTAGTAAAAACACTGGCTCCCAGTAGAACTCCATTAAATTAGTTCAGCGTTACCTCTGGTTGGTTCACTGCCCAGTAATGGAGATGCTGGTAATGATTTTTCACATCTCGATGATTCAATTAGACAGCTCTGTGTCTGTGTTCACATGCATGTTCGTGTGTGTGACACGCATGAAGACACGCGTGCACGTGCACACAAAGACGGACACACACACAAGCACGCACACACACACACACGCACACAGTGCTACATGAACCTCCATCTTTATATTCCCTCATCTCCTCCCTCTCCTGATCTCTCCTTATGTCATTCACACAGTTATGATACGGTACAATATTTTAGGTGTATGTAAATCTTTTGATTATGGTAATATTTATATCTACTGTGCATCTATCTAAATCTATAAATCTGTTTTTCTTTGGATGCAATGAGTAGTAGGCCTGCTACAAAATGAATGCTGTCACCTCAGAGCCAAAATGCAGTAAAAACAGATTTGATTTCAAATAGACAATGAATTTTCTGGCATTTGTTGACCATGTGAAAAAAAATATCTGTGGAAAAAAAAAAGCTCATGCAGACTAACTAGATTAGCAGCGTCTCAAAAACAGCTGTGGACTCTTATAGTGTTATTTGGTTTGGTAAAGTAATCTGTGAAGTACATGTCTAAATGTATTAGGTGAGTTGTGTATTAATTTATAGTACTGATTTTAAATATATATAATTATAGTAAAAGTGAAGACAAACAAAGCAAATCATAAACAGATCTAATCCCATGTGAACTATGGCCAATGAAGCTTATTCTCATAAAGAAACTAGTCAAAATGGAACAAAAAAGATAAATGTAAACATTTTGTTTGTATGAGTTGATAGTGCATTTTCCTCTTGCTTTTCCCTGCAGAGTAATCAAGTCAAAGGATGTTTTTAGCATTTTCATTGTAGGCCTTTTTATACATCATACATTTGTTTTCATTGAATAATCAGCCTAAAAATGTATTAAGGCATTACTAGCTTCCTGTCAAATTTCAAAACACTCTTTCTTAACCTACTACCCCTGTAGATACCGTTCTCTGCCTTTAGGACAGTACGAATAAATAAATGAATTAATTTGTAATGCTATGCCCCCCCCCAGAATTTCCATGTCAGAAGCTTAGCCAACTGCAGCAGTTTGATGGCCTGAATAATAAGTCTTTTTTTCCACAGTGTTCACCTCAAAAATTGGTCCACTTGAAGAAAAAAGCATTTTCAGCAGCAGCTCTTTTGTAAAATCAATTACATAAATAACCTCTTTTAAAAAGAAATCTATTTATAAAGAATTATGTGTATTTTGAAATGAAGAGAAGAGAGTCAAATTATAATGAAAATGGCTTGAAGTTACAGAAATATGCCTTCACAGGGCACCGGGTCTAATTTTTGAGAGCCTGCAGGGCCTGTGGCACCTCAGTGATAATGGATGTAGCATTCATTTGTATTCTCCAAACATACACACAGAGGAGAACAATTTATAAACAGTCACAAACACAAACACTCACACTCACAGCTGGGTTTGCTTATCTTATTTGGCCAAGACGAAAACAGAGGGAGAAATCACTGCATGTGAAGCAGATTGCAAAATAGTTGCCCCTCTGGGTTCTCCTTTGCGATGTTGTCGCCCGACACACACTTCACCTATTATGTCATTTCTTTTGTTAAATGTTGTCTTACCATTTGTCCGGCTGGTCCGATGGCTCCTCTCTCTCCCTTTTCGCCGGCAGCACCCTGTAAAACAAACAATGTCACTATATCTCAGCTGACCAGTGGTGACACCGATAGCTACCAAAGGACTGGGAAAGCCAACACAAGTTATTCCAATAAGATGCTGGGCCTCCAAAGAACCGCATCAGTGTGCTGTGGACAAGATCCTTTCAGTGTCTGGGACTCTACTTGAGTTTACTCTATTTGAGACATATGTCAACATTAGTCAGTTTATAGCAGCAGGTGGTTGACAGTCTGTTTCTAATTGCTCACATTTTGTGACCTTACTGGGGACAGGTGGGAGTGACATGGCTAACAGCACAAGTTTTATGACAATGTTTCCATCGTAATTTTATGTAGCGGTGACACTTGGGAATAGCAGAAGTTTTCTTTTTTATAACAGTTTAATCTCTAAAAAAAGTTTTTCTTCTGGACGTTTTATCATAAACATACTCCACCTTAACATTAGAGCTGAATGTTACATTAGAGTTGAATTTGAGAGAGAGAGTCAAACAGCAGTTAGGAGCTAAATTATGCTTACAGTATGTTAATGATGAGATTATCATGTAGTTATATAAATGTCCAAGATGTGACACAAAAACACACATAAGCAAAGTCTTACCGGGGGACCTTGAATAGAGAGCCCACTTGGTCCTTGAGGACCAGGCGGTCCTGAGGGTCCAGGGGGGCCAATCTCTCCCACTGGCCCCTGAGGTCCCTGTGAAACAACACAATAGATTTCAGTGTTTCAGTGTACATTGTGAGCAACATGGGCAAGAAATCAATTTCCATACCAACTGAGCAAACTCCAAATAAAGATCATGTGTTGTGCTCAAACCTCCAAAGCCGCTACTTACACACCTTTCACACCTTCTTTTGGACAACCCCTCCCCAAAAAACCAACACAGCCAGCTAACTTGTGACAAGTGTTTATTAGGTGCAGCTTTTATGGCAGTCATGGAAACATGACGCCCAGATTGACACGACGCTTGTCTGGCACAATGCTATAACGTTAAGGCCGTTGGCACTTTAATAGATTTTCATCCGTCCCTGTATAAGTAGCACTCTAACATTGTTTAGAGTGCTACTCTAAACAATGTTATCTAAACAGTCCTAAACAGTATCTCTTTGTCTCAACAAAGAGATACTGAGTTAAAATATCTAAAAAAATTACCATAACATTGCCACTAGCCTCCAAGCTGGTTTCTTGTTCCCTGTTTTCTGGCACGTTTGGGACGTTGAACATGCCAGAGGAGAAGTCAAAAGAATATTATTTTAAGTGGGTTCACCTGCATTTAAAATACACCATATACAGATTACCCCATGTCAAAATGGCATCATTATCATGTTTTCAAGAAATGTATTTAAACCACTGTGCAAATCCTCAACCCCTTTACTCTTCAGTAATGGCAATGTGGTACCAACATTTCACTTTAAATGACATATAGGTTCCAGAAAGAACTTGCTAACAAAAACATAAAGATTGTTTAATTCAATTATAGGGAAATGTTATACCTGTGAGTTAACTGCCCATTTCCTACAAAGCAGCATCTACTCAACACAGACCACGTCCATCAAGGTAAAGCTACAAACTCTGGTCAACATCATCACTACCTGCCTCGGGGGTCCATTTCTACCATGATGAGCTCTACTACAGGAAACAGAATTAGACACCTGTACTTTCATATCTTATTAGGCTGTGCCGGGTTATTTGATCCATGTGTACGAGCTGCAGACAGGTTTCCTGCAGTGGGAGTCAGAAAAGAGGAATTCCTGCAGACCGCCACTGTTTGGCAGCATTTCTAGCCTGTTGGCTCAGCAGCAGTGGCCACCAAAGTAATCTTCACTCTGGTTGTATTTATTGTTTCACTGTTCGGTTACTGGCTTCATGTCTTTCTTATCCATGCAAACAATCAAAAGAAACACAGAATTAGATGAACTTGTATGGAGTGAGAAAAAAACAATCAAAGGACTGAAATGTGATATGTCTCACCAAACAATAAATATCACTGAAACATGGCGGCAAACTACGTGAAGGGATGAATCAATTTATAGATGAGTGAAATTTAAATGACTTGAAGGTTTATTTCAATAACTGCATTGTTTATTTTCCTATTAATGAAAGCTTACAATGCAACAAGTCACACATCTAAACTGATTAGAGACTGAAAACTGATGGATTGATGAAGGAGCTGGTGTCACACAGCAGAATAATCCAACCATTCAGATAAACTTGGCTGCAGCTTCCAAGGTACAAATGCTGCTCAAGTGTAATCTGGCAGGTGTGCTGTAATATATAAGTGTGTACTGTACAGCATGTGTGTGCAAGCAGGACAGAAAACCACATCTTACTCCAAGACTAACACAATTACACCCATCAAATATAATACACATGGCCGGTTCTGAAAAAAGCTTTGCATGAGTTTGATCGTGTCTTTGTTTCATTATTGGGAATTTAAAGGGAGTTTTTAGTTCTGGGTGGGCCGCTTTATTCACTGCGCTCGATACACTGTCACTCAGCAAAGTAAAAAATGGGACATATGGTTGAGATAATCAACCTTATTATTTTGATTGACAGCCCTGCGTGTCTGAGCAGAAGTGGCAGGACCCCCTGATGCTTCGTTCAAAGAATAAAAACTTGAAAACCCATTTTCCTCCATCTAAGATTCAATTACAATCATGAGAACTGTGTATTGGTATTGAGGAACTTCCAACAGTGTCAGGCCTTATACTGAACCCCACAGCTGGATTGTTTGTCACAGTTTGGAATAGCCAATCGCAAAACTATAGCAGATGCAAACTCAGCAGCCAATCGTTCATTATTAGTCCAAGACAGAATTTGTTGGATTCATGTCTATTAAAGACGGAATGGTAACAGTGGAGGAAGACTGACGCCAAGTCTGACAAACGTTTTCCAAAATGACCACTTCTCTCACATCCAGTCTGAAGGACTGAGTGGGCTGCTGTTGAAAAGTCTCTTTGTTTGTAAGTTACTTGACACGCCTAATTTCTTCCTTTTCATCCTCTGGATGATCTGGAAGGGAGGTGTCCCTGGAGGTAGAGGTGTGGACCGGCATGTTCAGTTTGTGAGTAAAATGTATTACAAACAAATGTCTAGTCTGCTCTTGTGGGCTCTCTATGGAGAAATAGGCGAGGCGAGGTGTATTTGCTTCCACTTGGAAAGAAATCCTTCCTCTTTTGCCTCATGTACATTGTAATCTGATTGAACTTTGAAATGTGAAATCATCCATTTGCAGCCAGTTCGAGACAGGGATGGGCTTCAGCTTCCATCAAAGAAATATTGATTATCTGGGGTTCAAGGTCAATTTGTTTATCCATAAAATTGCAGAAATGATGCTAGCTTCCCCAGTTTGTGCAAACAACCATGCCCATGTTATTGTCTGTCCCTGCTGTCCATCACTCCAGTCTGACCAACTCATTACCGGTCACTACTGTGATGCTTCTTCTCCCGCAGTTGGAAACAAGTAACTCAACCACACGACAGGCGCAACTAGATGCTATTTGAGACTTTTCATGTGACAAGGAACAAATGATCTCTGAAATTAAGTGCATTTTACAAACCGTCACTCCTGGCTCTCCTCTGTCTCCTCTGGCTCCCCTTATTCCTGGGCCACCCTGAAACACACATTATAAAAACAGCTCATAATAGGTGATTGCAAATTGTGCACCTACAAAGAGGATAATGGCTGAAACACACGGCTCTGCAAAAATATTCATCCATCAAAAGGAAATCTGAGTTCATTTTTAACAAACTAATAAAACTTGAAGTCTTTGATATGAATGGATTATGAATTTAATGGACAGAGGCCAACGCTGATCTGTGCTGCAAACTGCTCCTCCGAGATCGACACTTTATTACGCCACATCTGCAAGTAACAGGAGTCTAGAGCTGTAAACCTCGTCCTGACCCTTCTAGCCCAGAGGTTTATCCGAGACTGAACTACACACATCTGCTAATCATTGGCCCATTTGGGATACATCCTCTTCCTGTGTTTGCTTAAATAGGTCTCTCATGGGAACGAGGGGGCGACTAGGTAGTTCCTATTTAGCCAGAGGGGACAGGAGGGATGGTTGCAAGAAAATGAGAGGAGACACACAGATGTGGGAACGCAAGCAGTCAGTCCTAATGGAATCATCATATGTGTCTCTATAACAGATTCTCTATCATATTATGTCATACCATTAAATTAAAGTCCTTACATTTTTCTCTCAATTAAAAAGATCAAAAATGTGTTTGAGGTTTGTCTGTTTGCTTTACCAGGACTCAGGACCCTTTAGCTCCCACCTTTTTATGAGATCAATATAAACAGCTTGCCATATTCATTAGGCCCCCAGTCCATATTGTAGTTTTTTCTGTACCCAGTGTCTTTTTAAATTGTCCCAAATGAGGCGAAAAAGCACTCCAACTTTTTGGTGCTCTGAGCGCTTCTTATTGATAATCTCGAAAACATTTAGAAAGGCATCAGGGTGTCTGCCTCTTCAGGGAACCAATCATATATTAGATGGGGCCAGGGTCATCCCAAGCCTTATCAAGGAAAGGGAGGAGAAGCTCTTTCTGGCTTTATCTGCCTGTGCTGAGATTTATGATATGTCAGACAGAAACTATCCTAACAGAGACAGAGAACAGATCAGCCAGACAATGAATGTTGCTGGAGAGTGTTGTGCTTTTATCACCCTTTGCGATGTAAGCCGTGTTTACCACCAGCGAATTAACTGAAGCTACAGGCAATTTGGCTGAGGTAGGGTCAGTTAAAGGAGGAGTGCACCAGGATAATCATGTGCTTAACTTGGGGAATTTCTTAGGTATGTTTTGTTCATGGGGATCTTCCTCGGTTAAATTATTTGCAACTCTTACACAGTAGTATTGATGTTTCTCTTAATCCTCCTAAACCAACACGCACTGCACAGGTGCTTCATCACAGCGCTCCTCAGTGCTCTGCTAGCACTCTCTGTCACAAAAAAAATAAAAAAACGCTATATGGACACGAGCCCTTAATCAGTTTAACAGGATGTTTGAGACCTGTTTCCACTTCTGTTAAAGGAGAGATTTTTCATGTCTATCTTAATATGAAACTCATGTGCCCACGTGTACTGTATGTTCTGATCTATACTGACCATTAGACCATTGAGTGACCCTCTACACTGTAAAATGGAATGGACAAAATCTTCGGTCCTTGTGCAAAAATAATTCAATCAAATCTAATATGATGCTTCAGTAATTTGAATCAGGCAAGTCAAGTGTGTATCCTCCAATGTTATTGTCTTTCCTGGACAGTGTTTTCTGGAGTAAAACTTTGTGGTGGATGAACAAAGGTTTGCTGGCAATGATAAAACTTCAGACAGCAGCCAGGACAAAGATACCCACACAACCCTGACATAACTTTCAGCTAGACTGAAATGCATTTTTGCACAAAGAGCATCCATCAACAGTGGAGTGATGATGGGAAACCCCGCTTAAAGGCCAAAGTGAAGAGGAGGAAGAACTACAGCAAACAAACAACTCTCAAATGGTATGTGAGAATTTAAATTACTGGACTTACAAAACACAGAACCTATCCTTTAAATTCTCTGCATGGCGGCAGAGTGGCAAAATTTTACTTCAGCCAAAGAATTGAAGCAGGATACTTTTAATTCAGAGGCAGCGATTGTAAAGTCATGTCACAAAAAAGCACATGTGCAATTGAAAAATGATTGATCGTGTTCATCAATTTAGCAATTTGTCTCAGCAAGTTATTTCAAATGGATTTTTGCAAACAATGTGAGCCCGTGACTTGTTTGAGGTAGGGCAAAAACCTGCAGAGTAAACTGAAATTAGCCTCCAACAGCAACAATACAAATAATTGCATTTGGATTATTCACGGGCCTTTAATGGTGACAGAAATAAAGGACACCACCGCTATTATCAAGTGAGCAATTTGACACTGAAGGCAAATTTACATTTTTTAAACAACACTTGGATCTCAAACAGCATGGGCACAATTCAATTTTCACAAATGGAGATGGCAGGCAGCGCATGTTTTCCTTAATGTCAGATTGATTGCTGACTGATGTTCGGTATTGAGCCGAGCCTGTGCCAAATCAGGCAGCACAGATTGCAATTCAGCTGGGGCAATCAATATTATTTCAAACATGACTCGAAGATTTACAAAACTGAAGAGGCCTGCTGCTGTGTGAGACAGGAAAAGACGCGCGCCTGACAGTGAAAACAAACACAGAAATAACTCTGTGGAGGAAAAGCACAACAATGTTTTGGATGATGACAGAGCAAAAGCAGACGTAATTCAGATTGACAAAATATTGTGTTGTCTGTGTAGGTATGAATTTTTTTGACAAGATTACATATATCCTGTTTGATACCAGGACTTAACTTTTTAAAAACTATTTTTACTGGCTGTTTTCTCTCTATTTAGTCACTGCTGCAGGTGTCCCCATAGATACAGGTATTCATTTAGCTTTCTTCACACTCCTGAGCAGCAGAGCAGCACACTCTGTACACATCCACTGTTTGCAGTGAAACTCTCTGTTTTGACAGTCTGTTAGGATTCTGAAAGTTTTCCTGTCTGTTGGAGGGTTGTCCTCCACAGGGGATACAATACATTTATTGTGTTAACAACCATTATGATGTGCTAACAAGGAGAACGGCACTGCCTTTTCTTCCTTCCTAAAAACCCCACTGACAGTAGCGCGCAGTTTTAGCACAAAAGTGGCAGTGATTTCACCATTAAACCATTTATCCACGCCCGTGTACTGCAGTTAAAATGTGATTTAAGAAGCCCATTTAAAGCCAGAGAGAGAAACAGACAGAGACAGAGAGACAGATGCAGGCACAGGGAGGCATTAAGAGATAATAATAAAAAAAGAAAGAAGAAGAGCCTCAGGCACATGGAGTAGAGGTAAAGGAGAAAAACAGAGAAAAGGAAGAAACAGAAACAATGAAAGGTAGAAAGCTATACAGTGCTACTATTGATCTCCAGTGAATGAAAGAGGACAAAAGAGATGAAAGCGACAGAAGGAAATGCAAAATTTGTCTTCAGCTTGAGCTCACTGAGAATTTATCTTCCATTTGAAAAAGGTGAAATAGTGATTGTACATTTGCATGGTTCAGCTAAGAACTTTTAGTATATGTTTCTTCGAAAAATACTAAAATGATGAAACATTTAAGAGGCACTGAGACAAAAAACAAAGAGACAGAGAAAACTAGAAAGGAGAGCTGTGGCCTGCGGACATAACCCCACAGATGAGTAAGTGGATCTGCCTCATTGGACAGGGATGAAAACTGGGGGGGATTGTAATCAGCTGTGATAAATGGAATCGCCATATGATTACTTTTTCAAACTATACTGCTGTTGATCCACACCTCTCTCATGCCCTCTGTGCCCACGAGTACAGACAAAGAGAGAAAAGAAAATGAGAGAAAACAAAGCAGATACAGAGATGGGGGGAAGGAACAGAAAAGGAAAGCGAAATGCAGAGTGGGCGATAGAGAAAGAAAGAAAAAAAGATAAAAAAAAAGAAGAGAGAAAATAGACAAAAGTCTCCGGCTGTAAATGAGCTCATTTACTTGCTCTCATCTCTCAGCCGCTATCAGGTTTTATCTGCTTCTACTGTGTGAGAGAATACAGCTTCTCCATAAGCTTCTCTCTTTCAACGTATTGCCACAACAATGAGAACCCCCCAGGATTGTTTTCATTCTACATTTCACAATTCTGATTAAAAAAATCATTACGAAAAACAGGATATAATGTAATCGAGAGACTGACTGTGTATTGACAGTAAATAATTGGTGTACAGACTGACGAATGCACTTTGGCATCTTTCAACTGAAAAAGTTGTTTAGGGATTGTATCGATGTGTGTGAGTAAATGTGTCCCACGAAGAAAGAATTAAACACTTAAACTGAGTTGCTTTACATTGATATATTTCCCCTATGTTCGATTCCACAAAAGAAAATTAACTTTTTTACCGTAGCTGAAAAGAAAAGCAGTCAGAGTGGTTGTTTGACTTTGAAACGGTGCAGCAGCATTTTATTTTGGGTCCAAACACTTTCTTCGAGAATCAATACAAACGTTTTAATGAGGGTATAGACCACACTTTTTCCCTTGGAGGGCCAAAACTTAATAGTTGGCCAAGAGACAAAAGAAAACACCTACTGCATTGTGTTGTATTATTAAGATCTAAATTGTCCTAGGATCCCAATCTCACTTAATTGACTGACTTCCTGTGCAAAGGGTCACTCTGTCCACTCTGGTCAGATTATTAAAAATAATTTTTTGAATGTTTAAAAGAAAAGGCCCCCACAAACCGTGAAAAGCAATTTATATCAGATTCTTAAATAATTTTTCAGTAGAAACATCTGGCAGGCCCAACCAGACCATGCCACATTTTAGGCAGCCCTATCCAAGACAGTCAAGGTTAATATCAGCATATATAAGAAACAGAAGAGAGAAATGAAAGAGTTAGTGAGTTCTTACAGGGGGTCCAGAAGGTCCTGGAGGTCCTTTGCTGTCCTGGGAGCAGGTACAGGCGTGAGGCATGGAAGGGCACTGCTCCTCAACTCTCTGAAATCCAACACAGAAATGCATAGAGTGTACAGTGCACCTGGTCTGTTTTCACTCAAGACATCAGCAGCATCATTAAAAACTTCACCCATGTAAACCTAGAGCTTGCCAGCATGAAGAATAACGACAGTAAAACAAGCTCATCACTAGGCAACTTGTCTCCCTAGATCACGTCTTTGACTCCCATCCGTCTGAGTTTAAATTTGTGGTGCAAAACAATCAGCGTTTGCTTGGTCCCCTTGACTACTGATGAACTCTTTTATCAACACAGGGATGTTCCTAATATACCGTTCCCCTCAGTTTTCCGACCTTTCTGCCAGCAAAAGCTAAACATAAGTATTCCAAAGAAAATACTCTATCATATTCCATCTGGTTGCAAATGTGAGGGGACCTAATCGACCACTAACTCCGATTATCTGTTTGTTGTGACGGTATGTTTAATTACTGGGGTGTTAATTAACAATTGGTGTTCGTATACAGGCTCAGGCTTGTACTGACAAAATGGTGCTACCTGGAGGTGCATACAATTTCCCACCTAACCACAGGCACTATTAACAGTGGAATTTCTATGCCAGTGCTCACAGCCATTCATCGAGATACTAAGTAATTTGGCTTTAATTCTGATTTTATCATAACTCAATTTGATCGCTACTGCAATTATCACTCTTATTATCCAAGGCTATAATAATCAGAGCCTTAGACTACTTCACACTCAGAGAGGAGAGGCTGAAAATGATGTATTACAGCTTGTAATACGTTTGTGTGTGTCCGAGTGTATTTGCACGTGTTTTTTTCTTACCAATGCTGGCAGCTCGCAACATTTATCTCTGCTGGCCCAGGATGTGCTGCAGATGATGTCAAACATCTGGAGCTGGAACTGTAAACATACACATGCATGAGTACTGCAGCATTAACACAGTATTCTCAGTAAACTCATTTCAAAATGGAGACGTAAAACAGAGGTGACATTACAAATGGAACACACCAGCCATGGTATTTTGTAATTATGTTGTTCAGTGGTGTTTCAGTGTTGATAAGAAACAAGAACAGGAGACAATTTGGCTGCTTATGGGCTCTAATGACCAGCTAGAAAAGTGCTGCAAGATGGATACATGAAGTCTGGCTGATGTGTGGAGGCTCTACCAGCCTTAAACTACAGACTGGGCTTTAAATTAGATCATGGGCTGGTGTCGGACTCTTTTCCAATATTTATCATAGCGAGTGAAGAAACAGCCAGCTGAGATATAGTGTTTATTTTATTTGAAGTAGTAAGAATAGTTGCTTGTTTCAACATTTTTTACGTTTCATTACCCTGACCTTCAATAAAGCTTAAAACATGTACAGTTTACATAACAGACATGGCTTTAAACTATGGAAAACTCCCTTTTTGGCTGAATGATTGTGACAGACATAAACACACGAGTGCAGACACTGATGCGAGTCTGTAGTCGAGCATTTTTTCTCGGCTACCGTTTCAGTTTGTTATGGGTTGGGTTTTTTTGGTATAGTTATTTCCTGTTTTATTTTGTAGATCATAATGACAATTCCCTCTTCCTGTCTTTGTCTCTTTGACAACATTTCTCCTCTTCACCTGTGTTTCCTTAGTTAATCAGTCCTTCTGTATACAGTCCATGTGTTTTCCCTCACTTGTTGTCTAACTGCGTGTTTGGTGTCAGTATGTTTGCTTGTCACATTTTCTGCTCGCGTCTCTTTCTATGTTACCTGTGTCCCCTGTGTTTCAACTCTGTTCCCTTGGCCTGTCCTCTTCTCATGTTTTTACCTCATTTGCTGCCTGTGTCCTCATTTTATCCTGGTTTGCATTGGCTAAATTTTTTTTGTTCTTGGATTGTTCGTGTTTTGTTACCAGCTTTTATTGCCTAGCTTGTGTTTTGTGGATGTCAGCTTAATTTAATAAGCCATTGGGTCCATTTGGTCTAGAGCACAGCACATTTACATCAATATTCTTATCTAATTATTATATTTATAAAGGGTAAATGCTCCTTCATGGGTGCAGGTATAGAAAACAGGAGCTCTTTGGATCCAAAGTCTTATCAGGAAGCTAGAAAAAGAAAGAGGATAGACTTGTACTTAGCTTTGTGTTCAATAAGTCACAACTGAAACATACAAGGGCACACTGCTTTGCAAAAATTAAAATTCCTTAAATAAATGGTCTTAGCGCTGACATGATTCAACCCTATTTATGCCACAGCAAAGCCCAGACTAACCACTCTCTTTATTTTGCTTATTATCTTTAGTACTTTATTGATAAAGAAGTGTTCTGTATAAAATCTGTTTTACTGGTTTGTTGAGGTTTCATCATTACCTAATGTTTACATAGTGCCCTGTGTGTTATTTCAGTGAGGGCCCCTATGGGTTGTTCTGGGATTTAAAAAGTGCCACTGTACTCATCTCCTTCCAACGTCATATCTAAAACACCATAAATTGTCCAATTTAATAGGAAAATGTATGGAAATTACCATAAAGTGAAAGCCTGCCCTGCAGCCTGTGTAAAATAGTCTTATCCCAGTAATTATAGTCCTTCTATTACAGCACCACAGGGGGGTCTTAGACTTAAAAGAGAGGGGCAGTCTCAGTCAAATTGCAACTAATGCTGAGACCCAAAAGATACAGACTCACTGTGATCTTTTTGGGGAGTTTAACCCAGATTCATAGGAATGCTTGGCTGGCTGATTGAATTCTTCAGAAAAATGTCACGACTGTCATTACATGATTTAATTTATTCATGCTGATATGCTGTCACTTTTGTAGTCCTCTAAATAAACTCATCACCTGAGCTGTCATTATTAATGGGCATAACACTCTCAACTCAAGAGTCTCTAGATAATAAATGTCACTTGTTGTGGAGCCTGAAACAAAGAAGGTCTTTAACTTAAGTGTTCAGTTCTGGCCAACTGAAAGTAGAAAATGGAAAATGATTTGTATCCTTGACATTCAAAGCCAAAATTATACTTCCATTGTGGGCCCATTTTCTAAAAGATTACTTTCTGCAAAGACTTTTCCAAACATGACAAACACGACATATTTTTGAATCAACAGCCATCCTCTTTACTGGCCAATAAAGAAAAATCTGTTGGTAAGTCAAGAAATGTCATTTTTTATTTATTTTCCTTCAATCCTTTTAATGCAGCATTTTCCAGGAGATAATTTTCTTTCCCAGATCCGGAGATATCACACCTTCCCTCTGCCTGTGTGTGCCAAAAGTTTTTTTAGTGCTTGGCTACTTAATGGATAGTGCACAGCTAACAAAGTATATATTAAAAGCACTTTGTACATTTCCAGGAGTGACTCATTTAAATGGTTCTGGATATTAATGGTTTCCTTTTTATAGGCCATAATGGTTCACACGCTCACCTTGCTGATCGATCATTGCAACCAATGCACAAGGGACAATTTTAACAGCCCGATGATTATCACTTGATTAAAGCGGAATTTGCTTTATTTTTTCTTTTACAAATCTTTCTTTCACAGCCAGCTCTGCTGTGGAAGAATGTTAAAAACAAGTGCTACTTTGTTGAAGTATTCTACTACCATGAACATACAGATATGTAATCATCCAATATTCAGAGTGCACTTATCAGTGATGCAGACAGGAATTCATACTGACGGGAGCAGAGTTGTCCCGCCTGCCTCTGGAGCGAACCATCCTCCCGAGGATCTCCACTCCATCGGTGGTAATGTTCCCTGCAGCACTGATGGATTTCTCCCCAACAACAGAGCAATCTAACACCACCTTCACAGTCGTCTTGCTGATGGTTACATGGAGCTGTACGGGAGACAGAGGATAAGTAACATGAGAAAGACTTAGATGTGGCTGTAGTGTGGAAAATACACCAAACACCTGTGGAGCAGATAAGATGTGAAAATTTCTTTTGACCCAGACATCCTGAGATTATGATAAAACAGTGGCAGTTTAAAGAGACACAGATGACCTGTCCACATTGTTCCAGATAGTGTTTAGTTTCAATTGTCAATCCTCCTTTAGTCTGTGTTCCCCTTCATTATCGTCTTAAAAATATAATCAGACATATCACAAACAACTGAAAAGATTAAGTCAATAAAACAGCATTCTAACATGATTTTAATTGCAGCCTTTTCTCAAGTCTTGTGACTAACCACAATAAGAAAATGCTCAACTACCTCCGGTACACCAACAACAATAGGCCACTTTTAAAAGTAACAACAAGCTCTTTTGCTTATGTGGGCCTCTAAATGCAGGCCCAAAGCATCTAAGCACAGAAATTGGCCCATCCAGTCAGCCTGTGCGCTCAAACTACCTCCTTAGAGGAAACCAGTGCCAGTCCCTTGAACTGTGAAATTCAACTGCTCCTATTGTTAATGAGCAAAGGGGGCTGCATCCTGCTGAAGGATTGTAATAAACTAGACTATTAACACCTCCATGATTCACCATTATGAGAGGTTTTCTATCACCGTTTCTTTTTTCCACAGGCTCAATAAAAATACGCTGTAAGTCAGACCAGCACACGCACACACAGTTACAACGTGCAGCTCATGTAGAATTAGACAAAGTTCATATTCGAGTGTCAGAGCTCATTCCTTGGCTGACGTCTGGACGGCTGCTTTATAATGACTTTCTGTTCTCATCCTCCATTCTGCACACTTCACTGGGCATGATTGTGTGTGTGTGTGTGTGTGTGTGTGTGTGTGTGTGTGTGTGTGTGTGTGTGTGTGTGGGTGTGTGTGTGTGTTGTACCATTGTGATATTAAAAAAAAATAGGAAAACCTCTGAGGTACAGACATTTTCCTGGTATTTTGTGGCATTTAGTGTTTTCAGTTAAGGTTAACATTTGTGTTTAGGGAATGAATATAAGGCATCGAAACATCTGAGGTATGTAGATGTACATGTTTGTGTGTGTGTGTGTGTGTGTGTGTGTGTGTGTGTGTGTGTGTCACTCTCCTTGAGGCTAGCTGTTTCCTCTGTTTACTCCTGCAGTGACTCAGACTTATTTTCAGTGTGGAGGAAGTTTACTCTTGAAAATTGACTGTTAGAACTATAATTCCTCTGTTGTTATTCTTGAGCAATATGCAATATGAAACTTCTAGCAAACGGTAGCAGGCATTAGAAAATATGCTTTTTATTGTTCAGCTTAAACTATACGCCTAATACTTTAATGGGTACAATTTGGAAAAATGAAATAACAACTTTCAGTACATTATGTTCGTCATGGTACATTTTCCATAGTAAAACATTTTCAGTTTTTTTTTTTACTTTCAGTACAATCAGAGAATCAACTGTAGTGACTTGAACTTGCTAAATTTCACTGTCGACTCCAGGGTATTTTTTTTTTTGACTGTAATGGCTGTAATAAATGCATTGTAATACAGTTGTAAGATGAATTTAAAAAAAGTCTGCACTAAATTATATTAAACAGCAATGATGATGAATTAATTAGCTACTTAACTGTAAGGTCTATAACACAGTGGAATGGAGGACCAGTATTCTTGAGCTTTACATGTTAAAAGTTCTTGATATCTATGTAGTATCTTAATATGTATCTATCAAACATTTGTTGGCTGACTTTAAAAGCTGAATAGGTGACACTCAGTGACAATCTCACCAGTGCACCAGCACCAAAACAACGCCAAAACAATTCAGCACATTGTTCACTCAATAAAGTTTTTAACACAATATCAATGTTTCATTTGTTGAATATCACAGTTATTGTCAATACATTAATTTCCCGAACCACAACACACACCCTCTCACAAACAGGGAGTCCGATGTCATCTCTATTCAGGATGCCAGTGCTCCTTTTAGATCTTTACATAGTAAATAGGTGTTTGCTCCTATATTACTGTTCAAAATATAATGTATTTGACCTTTAAAGGTAATTTAAATGTCATAAACTTGTTTGTTGCATCTTTTTTGTTCATCCGAGACTCAGGAGGCAAACCTGACTTGGGATCAGTTTTAAAGGTTGACATTCACAACAAAGAAAAACAAAAGCCTCTACCACAAGAAATGAGGATCAAAAAAGAAAAACATCAGCAGCATCATGTTTTTTACTCGATGATGCTGCTGGCAGGTCGGATGACTCGCTGGAAACTATAGGATCCTTCCACAGCTAATGCCACTGCCAGCACAAGATGAATTAAACCTCTCAGAGATACACAGTCCTGTATTTTCTAATGCAGCTGCTGTCCCACACATCAACAGTATCTTTAATATAAAGCACCTAATTTGTTTTCGCCTCCCTCTCAGCGGATGGTTCTATTTCTGTCTTTATCAGAATTCTTTTTCCTTATCATTTTCACACACAAGACAAATTACGTTTTATTTTCTAAACCACTGACAGTGGTTTAGAAAAATAAACACTTTCTTTTTCATGTGAATTTGTAGTAATCTCAAAAACTGAATAACAACTCCACTTTAACAGCAAAAAACGAAAACACTGAGCTATCAACGTTTCATTATCTTTACTGAATATAACTGTCAAAACAAGGGGAAAATCAACAGCAAATGAAAAGTGTTCTAGCTGGCTTGGACTTACTGTAACAGTTGTACACTCTGGGCGTATTAATCGCTCAATGCAGAATAAATTATTGTCATAAGATAATGAAAACTATAGTTAGTTTCATATTCTAAGGATCATGAATGAAACATATAGAATGAAGCTGATGAAACTGGGGAGAAACAGTAAGGAATGAAAGAAGTGAGAGTGAAAGACGAGAGGCAGCATCAGCATATTCACTTCATCTCACCTCTCAAAATAAAATATTTCTCAGATTTCTCTGGAAAACTGGCCCTTGAACACACACACACACACACACACACACACACGCACACACGCACACACGCACACACACACACACACGGAAATTATTATGGCAGTTTTTAAACGTATTCTGTGAGATAATGTGTGTTGAGTCAGATGAGTCTCTCAGTATGTCTGCTGACTCGGCAGTCTCTGACCTGCACTTAAAAATGTGCATCCTCGCTCATCCATGCCTGAATGAACTGTGTGTGCCTGCATACAGTGTGCTTTTGTATATGAATGGCTGCTTGTAAAGTTTGTGAGATTTTTTTGGAGCATATACATGGACTGTATGATAGAACATGTACATCTATGCATCTGTCTACACCCATTCACTTTTTCTATACCCTAGTCAGCACATTGTGTTTTGTCAATCCCTGCCCCCTTAAGTCATCAGTATTTGAAGAATTAACCATCAAATGCTGCTTTCACAATCGATAAAACTGTATAACTAATCCACAAACTGCCCTTTTAACTTTTAAGTTAAACAAAGTTGGCCTCTTCTGTTCATGACTTCCTGTTATGTCCAGAGATGACTTCTCCTTAAGCACAGAAAAAAAAAAAAATGTAAACAAAAGTGTCATTACAGCTGGAGACATTCGACAGTGTTTAATAATTAACGTGGCAACTGTCACATGTTGACATTTTTTTTGTAATAAAACATTCACAGCAGAAATAAGGTCAGCTGTCCTGTTTATCTCTACCCCTGATATTTGAGGAAACAATCTTGACTGTTGAAGCCTTTTTACAGTATGTTGACAATAAAAAAAAAACAAGTTATTCCCTTCAGTGTAATTTGCACTTAATAGTATTCAAATGTATGTACAAGACAAAATCAACTATTTTAAACAGTAGCTCTAAATTATTCCAGGTGTTGCTTCAGGTTACATTCTGCTTACATTACTTGCTAAAGTAGAGTAAGTAAACAAAATACCAATTTGCTAATAAATTTGAATTACACATGCCAGTGTTTATGCTACTTACATTGTACTTCTGGATGTAGGAAATAATATAACTGATTTAATTTGAAATAATTCAGTAATTTATAAACTGAATATTCATTTCCATGTCATCTACAAGAACAATGTTTATTGTACAATATTTCCCTTCCAGTGTTCCAGTATATCCCTTCACTTTTTTGTCGCTGTCTCATCCGTCCCACCTCATCTGTCTCCTAAAGCTCCAATCCAGACAAATTAGGCAAGCTTTCTGCACTTTGTTACCCTGTCATAACAACACGGTTCTGTAGGCCAGCAGTTGAATACAAACTTGTCAGATACAGCATTTGAAAAGCTTTAAAAATGTGCACACGTTTGCAGCGTTGACATTTTTCCTTTTATCTGGATTATTCATCAGGTTGTTAATCATCAGGAAAACAGATCCAACCCCCATATCATTTTATCAGTGACAGACATCCCCAATATCAAATAGGTTTGGATGCTGTGTAAAATGTAAATCAAAACGGAATCTGATCATTTTCAAACCAACTGTGTTTACCGATAACAGCTTTACAAATTGCTCTTGAGCTCATGTAGTAATATCCTCCATACAATAATGTGTTTCACAAAGTGGTGAACCTTGCAAAATCCCTGCTTGTGAATGACTGAGCCCTTCATACCCAATCATGACACTATTACCTGTTACGGATTAAGGTGTTTAATGTTCCACACAGGTGTTTTTTTTGTTTTTGTTTTTAACTTTACACAACTTTCCCAGTCTTTAGTTGCCCCTATTTCAATTAGTTTGAAACGAGTTGCTGGCATCAAATTCAGAATAAGCATATTTTTATGAAAATCATGAAGTTAATGAGGGCAAACATTAAATACATTGTCTGTGTACAGTTTTCAATTGAGTATATATCAAGAAGAATTAGCAAATTATCACATTCTCTTTTTTTACTCAGCATCTCAACTTTATCTGAATCAGGGTTGTACTGTTGTACCATCTCTTCTTATCCTTCTTCAGCTTCAGTTGTCCCAAATGAGTCCTTCCAACAGACACAACACATTTATTATTTCAAGTTGCTGCTTTTGTTTCCCCATTATCTTTTGTTCTTCTTGCCAATAAGCTACCAACATTTATGGAAACAGCTTTATAATAATCATTTATGGGTGCACAGTGGAGTCTTTGAATTCCAAACGGTGAAATATTGAGCATTACTGTATGCTAGAAAGCTCAACAAGCATTTCCTGAGTGTACATTTTTACAGTGCACAAGGACAGCTTTAAGTGCTCTCTAACATTTTTAATGTGAGGCATTTTATCATTTCGGGAGATTCGGAAAAAAATGTTCACACACTTCTGGAGAATAAAATCGCTCTGAGCAATATGTGAGTTATACTGAAGATAACTCTCTCTCCTCCTTTCAACATGTCTCTGCATTTGTCCCTCTATTTTGCCTGTGTTTCTCTTTGAGTCTTAGCTCACTGACATATCTATTTCTTCTTCTCCTCTTTTCCCTTTGTCACCTGTTTCTGTTTTCAGTCTGTGTGTTTGTGTGTGTGTGTGTGCGCTTCACTGTGTGTGTGCTTATGTGCGTGCTTCACTGAACAGTGACAGATCCTGCCGGGTATGCCTGCTTTCACACAAGGTGTCTTCATATGGTAATCCCTTTGTAACGGACACACAAACATGCACACACACACGGACACTCCTCTTATTCACTTGTCATCCCGTCTAAACAGAGACGAACACTTCCCCTTGCCAGGCAGTCTCCTGCATCTGTTCCCTCTCTCAACATTGTCATGTTCTCCAACAGAAAGACAGAAAACAATGGGGGAAGACAAAAGGAAAAAGAGAATGATGGACAGCTTACTCCCTGACATTTTGAGAACTGAGATAAAGAAAGAAAGAGAGTTGGTGGGCTGATGTTGGTTTGTTTTAGCAGAAATCCACAGAGAGCCCCAAGAAACTAAGCACACATACACAGCTTTACCCGAAAAACACTATTGTCAAAAAAGACTTAACCACTCTTTAATAATGTAACAAAATAATACATAAAGTCAATTTGAAATGTCCATTTCCATCAGCTCCACTGGAGTCAATACACCTCCTGAACAGTAAGCTTGATACAAAGAACGTGTCCGCAAAGACAAAGAATACATTACTTCTCTGCAAGCTGTTTTTTTTTTCTTTGTTGGTTTCTGCTGATGTCAATGACATTTAATGCCAAACTGTTTTGCAACGGGAATTTTTCCCTTTCCCTGGGCCCGCTGAGGCCAAAACAGTGCTGCTATTTACTCAGTAGGGGCATGTGCGTCACTGTGTATTGCATAATCGTCTCAAGTGGGCAGAAGAATACAATTCATTGAGGGAATGTCATCAAAATCTGGCATCAGCATTCAGTGTGGCTAATTTGACACAACATAATTTACATAAAAATACTGGCTAGAATCCAGGGATTGCGGGAAATATGAAATATCTTTGTCAGAGAATCATTCGGGAGAGCAAACTAATTTAGTCTCTGGCGGTCAAGTCTGAGCTCACCGTGAAAAACTAATAGCAACAAAGTCAAGGTAACTTTTATAGTTTTGTGTATACAGTGTGTCACATGCGCTACTCTAATGTACACATCAAATGCACTTTACTTGCAGGTAGTATATTCAAGTTTGGCAAAATGGCTATGAGATAGGGCTGCCATTAGTCAATTAATCGATTAGTCAATCAAAAGAAAATTAATTGCCATTCATTCATAGTCATAATTCTTTAATGTTTAGTAATTTTCCAAACAAAAATGTAATCAACTAACATTTGCTCCACTTTCTTAAATGTGAGGATTTGCTGCTTTTCTTGTTCATTTATGATAGTAAATGGTTAATCTTTGGATTTCAGATTGTTGGTTGGACAAAAGAAGCAATGTGTAGTTTCCTTGGGCTCAGGAAACTGTGATGAGAAATGTTCTAATTTTTTTCACATTTAATAGACTAAACTATTGATCGATTAATCATGAAAAAAAATAAATAAATTGAACAATCATAATTAAAATAAACATAAATTGCAGGCCTACTCTGGGATTATTGTTACTGTTTTTTTTATTAACTATTTCTGTAAATACCAAAAATAATGACAAATGTCCTCTCTAATTTCTTCACGGGAGACCGCACAGTGGTCTTAAAAGGTAATGAAATCTGCAGCTTCACTCCCACTCTGTCCACTCCACTAGTTTAAAAAGTAAAACAAAATGGGAGTAGAAAAAGCAGTGGAGAGTGAGAGGCAGAGACAGAAGAGGGAGGAGGTCTATCATCACCTGCACACACACCACAGCAGTGTTGACAGGTCAAGAGAATAAAAAAGAAAATCCAGTCCAAGAGCCACTGGAAAACCACCCAACAGGCTCCACAACTTAAAAACAAAAAAACAAAAAATAAAATACAGTCCTTCTTTCTTATTTTTCTCATCTTTTTCTCAGAGGCTTGTCATAAAGCTTCCTGCTTCCTCCGTCCACCTCTGCTCTGCATTGTGTCAGAGCAGCAGATCTGAATATTTATCTGAAAAACTATCAACTAAAAGCTGTAAAGGTGGTTTGTCAGTGTGAACCTAATGGGTAATGCAAACTGGTGTTAAAGTGGCTCTAGTTTTAATGGACTGTAACAACCTAGAACCACAGACTGGACATGTACACAAACTGCTATTTTATTTCTCTTAAATGGCTTACATATTTTCACAATATTTTCTAAGCAGCTCAAAATCTCTTACCTTATTATAATAATACTAAACAGAGGTGAGCACCAAAGCCTGAAAATGGTAAATGGACTTGCATGTCTATAGTGCTTTTCCAGCCCACTGACCGTTCAAACAGTTTATAACACTTGTCACATTCACCAATTCACACACACATTCAAACACTGATGCCGGAGGCTGCCATGCAAATTGCCAACGTCTCATCAGGAGCAATTTGGGTGTTCAGTATTTTGCTCAAGGATACTTTGACATGCAGCCGGGGGAGCCAAGGAGTTGAACCAGCGACCTTCCGGCTACTGGACAACCCGCACTACCTCCTGAGGTTTTCGCACACTTATATCTAAGACTAACCTTGTGGAAGCTGCCATGGAAGATTTTTTTAATTTCATTTCCTTCAAAGGTGGTGGTCTGGAAGTCTCCTTTGTAGTCATTGTTGAAGAATGTGAGGGTCTTTCCAGAATCTGTGGGAGAGATACATTGTGTGGTGAGGAAGGACAGAAACTTGCCTTGTTCACACTATTGTCTCTGTCTTCTGCTATTAGACTCCCAGAAAGATCTGGTTTTAGCAATCATTTTAGGGCCTATATATGAACAGCATTTAAATTTGTAAATGGACAAAAAATTTATTTAAGAAGGCCTACTTTGCTTTTGTTTCCCCCGCATATGTTTTTATGGTAAATTTTTGAGCATGCATGCTTTTTACTATATCTTTAACAAAAACAGGCACATGTAATAGTGGTACAACAAGCGTATTTCAAACCTCTGGAACAACTTATGCAAGTGGAAGTAATAAGCAAGAATACAGCGAGTGCTCTTTCTAGCACTGTGTCATAATCATTTCCTTGCTTTAGTTTTAAAATTCAGGCCCAATACTTCTCCTCAAGTTAAGGATTCTTCTAGCATGGCTCTTCTGAAACTTCCTCCAGCTACTCCCAAGGATCCCAAGATCATTCAGGCCAGCTGGTAATAGAATCTCAGCGGCAGGTCAGGGGTCTGCCCTGGGCCTCCTTCAAGTCAGTGGTGTCTGAAACATCTCTGAAGGTTGACGCCTGGGGTGAGTTCACCTAGTGTGCAGCTTTTCTGTGACATTGCTTATCACAGTTTGACACATAGGCACTGCACTGTGGTCAATTCTATCATTATCATCCCATCTACTTTTGATTTATAAGACTGGCTTTATATGAAATTGTGATCTGTAGGTACAAACTCTAAAGCATTTGAGAAACAGAACCCTTAAGTCTGAGATCATGTTGCCTGCTGTGTCCCATCCCCCATTCCACAACAGCTCAGGTTTCTCTGCTCAAGGTGGGATCAAATTGTATTGGATCAAAATTGTAGGTCTACCCCAGCTATAATTAGTCATTTATTTTCTTCTAAAATCTGCGGCATCATGTGCACTCTTGGATCCCACTGCTGTGGGAGCTGGTGCACACATCTGCTGTTTGTACTTGTCAAACGGATGTGCTAAGATGTAGGCGAGACAAAGAAAATTCAAAGAAGAGAAAACACGAGTGATTCAAACTTACTGTCCAGGATCAGTCCCACCAATGGCTCGTTATCCTTGTCGAGGATTTCCCACAATGCAAAGGGCTCCTGGGGGGTCTCCGGAAGTAGGCGGAGCATCATGGAAATGGTGTAGTCTGAGGGTAAACCTTCAGGATGAAGGTACCTGGTACACACATGAAAGAGAGGCGCAAAAGCGCACACACAGAGAGGGGGAAGCAGATAGTGAGCTTAGCTGTGCCCTAAAGGCATGAATCCACTAGGTAACTTCTTTAGCATGCCACTGTCTGTCTTGAGCTTTTGTGAAATGCTTTTAGAGTGCTTTTGGCTGCCTGAAACTGTCTTTGAGTTCCAGCTTCTTTTTGATCACAGAGCCTAGCCTTTTTTTGTATAGATGCCTTCAAGCACTTTGGGTTCAAATTATCTCAAGTCAAACTTTTCAGAAATCTCGTCAATGTCACTTTTTACCAACTGAACAATCATAGAGTAGGAAGTTGAAGTTAAAGCTGGTTGATGGTTAAAAACAAGAAAAAAGCTACAATCTGACACCATCGCAGAAAGAAAAGCACAACGGGGACACATTTGAAGCCACTGAATGGGGGTTAAGCGTTTGTATGCATAGCTTTTATACTTGAAAATTTACCTGTGGTGTAGTGCTAGTAAAGTTTAATGCTTCAAACCTCCACCTGCAAGAATTTCAGAGAACTTGTCTGACAACTCTGTTAATTTCTAAGGATCACAGTCTAAATCTGCAGTTTGAAACCCACTTGAGGTGCACAATAATGAAACCTGAAGACATGACCTTAACATCTTTAATCTTGTGATACTTTATTAAAGATTGGGCATGGTCTAATCAAGCTGAACGCTATATTAGGTCCTACAAGTATTGATACTTCAATAGTTTTTCGATATGACATGATCTCTGTTAATTTCACATTCACACGTTACTTTGGATAAACATTCTGTAATTTAACTTCAGGCCCTAAAAGTGAACAATCTGAATTTGTCAATTTGCTTTTAGTGTTAATTGGCAGAAGGAATTACAGGGATTAGTCGTAACTACATGTTTAATATATTACTGCAATAATCTGCTTGTGCTCAGCGCTTTCAGCAAATTTCTTGTTATTGCAGAAAATCCATCATTTGTCAAAACTGCATTCCCTGCAAGTTATGAAAAAGATGAGACATACTGTTTGTATTTACATTAATCAATCACATAAATGTGTGCTGTTTGTTGTGCTTTAATTACATCTTAAGTATAACATGCTCAAATTCTACAATCTTCAAACTCACTATTTGTAGTTGTTATCATTGGAGGCAAGTTATGGCATAGCACGTTTAACACTGGCCTGGTGATATGAGTGGGACCTGCACTCTTGTATCCTAAAATGTAAAATGTAGTCCAAACAAAGGTTAGCTTTCATGTTAGTTCCCCAGCAGTTTGCTAATAGCCAGAAAGTCTGCACATTTTCATTGGCAGGACTGTTAAATAGTTGTAGGAGTCCGTGTGAAATGTTGGCTGATGATTAAAAGTCTTCTGTTGCTTATGTCCCGCTGACTACTAACAGTCACCACTCTGCATGTCCAAGAGAGGAATGGCGATTCACTTAGCAAGCAAACATAGATGAATTAACCATTCATCAGCATGGATTTTATCTAAAAAGACAAAATGACTGACTTCTGACAACTGGAACACACCCCAACTTAGACACACTAAACATGAAGATGTTTTTCAATTATTGTTGTGATTTATTTATTAATGTGTTTGTTTGTCATCATTATTCTTTTGTTATACCCTGTCTACCTGTCATTTGTTCTCTTGTGACTCTTATAAAAAAAGATTTTGACCTCAACCAAACTTTAACATTGACACTGGCCAGTTTTTCATCCAAATGTATTGCAAATTTTGACTGACGAATGCTTGTTTCCATTGACTATCGTTATGCGTTTATTATGAGTTGGCTTATCAAGATAAGCAATAGGTTGTCCAGCTGGCAAGTTGGACCTCAAATTGTGAAAAAACAACATAGAAAAACACAATGGAAATGTGACATTACTGTCTGTTACATGTATTAATTCATGTTAGGAATGTCTCCTCATATGTGTGGAGTTATGAGGAAACGCCAGCTGCTATTTTTCGTCTCCTAAGCTGAGCAGAGGCTTCACTCAGAGGAGTATAAGCTGATCTGTCATGTGAGTTGAACGGTAGCTTCATCAGAACTTATCCAGTACAGGTGTTTCCATCCCCATTAAGCACATGAACTTGTTTCCAAAAAGAGGCAAAAACCACCTCAGACAAGCTTAAAAAATGCTTTTGCTGCTCCATCAACCTATTCTAATGGAATGGAAACTTCAAAATGTGCATAAAAACCCATTGATGGAAATACAGCAATTAAAAAAACTGTCACCTCTGTCACTTATTTTTTGTGCTAATAAAAACAGTACAGTTGGATCTATATTCATGCATATTCTGTCTGTCAAAGATTACAATTAGCATTGGTTCAGAGCCTGCATTTATGAGTTGCTTTGTGTGTTCAACAATAAAGAAGACAACATAAGTGACTATGTAGAGAAAGAGGTTTAACCAGGCTAATCCGCTCATTATCAGATGACAGCTACAATACTTTTATGTGGGCTTTCTTTTGTAACAATAAACCATTTTTATCATGTAGTGTAAGGTGTGTTTTCAGATTTCTCCTCCTTAGTGTGGACATGACCGTACTCACTTGGTGGGCTGCGACACCAGGGCATCACGGTGTAATCTGTAACAGGGGAAGCTGTTGAATGATCCGGGCTCCATAGAAACTCCAGGTATGGTGCTGTACTCCTTCTCTACAAGGCCGAATTTCTCCATCATACGGAAACCTGAAAGAAACAAAGGATCTTTATCTTCATCACAATCAGCATCATCAGCTTTCCATGCAGGTTTGATACAGTGATTGGACATGTATGACTGTAGTGTTGTATTGTGTTGTATTTCTGTCATCTGAAGCTCTTACCTGCCATTGTGTTGCCACTCATCAAAACAGACGGACAAGCTGAAAGAAAGAAAAGAGTCTGTAAGCTAATTCTTACTATTTTAGATTCTAGACAATCTTTTCTTCACTCATGTCTCTAAGCCACCAAGAGTCCTTAGTCAATTTTCTTTCTGCCTCTTTCACTCCATCTGCAGCCCCGTCTGACTTTTCTGAACTCCTTTCCCTCCTGCTCTCCTACCATTCTCTCTGTTTTAAACATAAGGTGGTGTTACTCACTGGCAGTGGCAGCCTCGCAGACAAAAGTAATGAGCTGCTCTTCTATTTTCTTCACAGCATCCAAATCATCCACAAAGAAGACGTGTCTGTCGCTGGGCTTACTGGCGATATTCACCAGCTCCCCGTAGTCTGCGTCAGCAAAGCCAATGGCAAAGATGATGTAGCCTTAGAGTGGAATTGAACAAGAGAATTACTCCCAAGTTATGAAGTTGATGGAAAGGAAATGTTACACATTGTTGGAGGTGTGGATGCATTTCAAACTAACAAACCAACTTAAAGAGTCCAATATTCTATATGATAAAATGAGACATACAGTACATAAAGCCTCCAAGAATTGAGAAGAGAATGGGGATAATTTATGATTCTTAAAACTTTAACAAACTACTAAAAAACGAACCTTCCATCTGCATCTCCTTGGACACTTTGTTGACGTCATCTTGTGAACGTCCATCGGTGAGAACAACCAGGACCTTTGGAATGCCCCGTCTAGCTCCGGCCTCTTGGGTGAAAATAGACTCCTTCACATGTTTGATGGCCCGACCTGACGTAAGACAAAAAGAAACCACTTCACTAAACAACTGTGTCAGTATTTCTATATATTTTAGCCCATATATCCATTTCTACATAGAAGCTACACTTTCAATCATATTCATGTAGGTGCCCAGCATGGACATTGATCAAAATACTGGTAAATATCACTACAACTCCGCTGAATACATTCGAGCCAAAACACTTCGCTGATGCAGCTCCTTATTTGATATTTCTTATAGGTGATTTAACTAAGATTGGATGTTCGTGTTTGTTTGTTAAAGGCACAGCTTTTTGAGCAGAATCCTTGTTCCAGCCCTTGTTCTTTGAGCTGAGCAGAGCCTTTTCTGACAACTTGTTTTTTCTATATAAATTTACTATAATTTGCTATAAATGGTCAATTTGTTGAACTGTAAGGACTCTGAGAAAAATAAAGGCTGCTAAGATGTTAACTGTGATTATCTAACTCAAACTACTTTCAAGGCAGCAAAATTATTTTCATGCTGCATTGAAATAAATGTTAACCAGTGGCTGCACACGCACGCGCACACACACGCACACACAAACAAAGGCAAAGCCACTAGTAAAGTCTTTATGAACAATCTAAAAGAAGCCTCTTCCACAACTTTAGCATTGATATGAATGCTTACGCCCTTTGCTCCAATTTGAATGTACTTGCTAATTATTAAAACAGACATTTTTGAGCCTATAATTATTACATGAAAATACGTGACCTAGATGCTCCTGAAACCCGATTTGAGATGAGTTTCCATTAGCATGTGAAACAGAAAACAGACAATGTCTGGTGTGTTTTAATGAGACCTAAGTAGTCAAAGATAAGACAAACTAAGATGGAAATCTTACAGTCGAGTCTTACAAAAGTTTCAAATTAGATGAACTTTTGACAGTGTGCTGGTCACCTGTGAATGCACTTAATCAGTCAATCAAATCTGTCTGGACAGCTTTGAAAGGTATCAAGAACCGCCCACAAAGCAACCAAAGTGGGTTTCATGCATACCTGTAGGTGAATTGTAGAAAGCCTGTTGTATCATTTTGCTTCAAGCCCCTCAAAATACTTGAGGTTTAATTTAAAAATGTTTTAATTCAAGGCAATTTTGCTCAGTTACATTGTATTTGTATTATATTTCCTCGTTCTATTGACCTCCAGAAAGCTCTATCTACTGCTAACAAGTGAAGTCATATTCAGAGCTGAAAAGAATTGTTAGTTATGGTCACTAAAATTATGGGAGAAACTGACATGCAGTGTTGACTCTGATAGCTTAAACTGATCTGACCAGTTTAGACTTTACACATACAGTATACATTCAACAATGTGTTGGCAAACCGATAAGCACAGTCCCCACACGCAGGAGGGTCATTTCTATTTAATGCCAATTTTTACATGTTGTACATCATGATTTGCATTAATACTTCATGTAGCTCATCTACTCATCACTACCTGACCTTTTCATCATTAAATGGACAATCACTGCCATCGATCCTCTTAACTCCCTCTGTCCTTAAAGACTTTCTCCTTCACTCCTCGAGTGTTTCCAAGAGCGTTTCAGGCGTAGTAATAGAGGTTCAGATTATCAGGATATTTTGCAATAAAAACAACACCATGAAGCAATAAATGGACCAAACACTTAGTGTACATTTAAGAGTGTGTACTTTAAATAGCTCTATATATACATATGTTGTCTGTCTCCCATTCTCTGACCAAACCAAGATCCTCAGACCACATCCCTGCCTCCTCCTCCTCCTCCTGTATTTTTATTTTTTTTCCTGAGCTGTCAGTGATGACAAATGACAGAGTGTTTGGCCTGTTGTGTTGTGTTGTCAGATATCTGCCAGTGATACATCTGTTTCTACACTGTCCTTTGATCACGCTGGGTGAGACTGGAATTACAGCAGCAAGCCAGGCATGAAGTGAGACACAGGACAAAGCTGAGAGGGGGAAGGAGATAGAGGAGGGGCTGGGCGGGTGGATGGTTGACAAAGACTGGGGAGGGCAGGTAAGAGGGCACAGACAAAAAAGAGGGGGGAAAAGAGGAAAATAAATCAGATAAGGAAAAGAAATATGTAAAGAGAGTGAGAGAAAAAAGATAAAGAAGACCATCAGAAAACAACACTGGGTTAAAAAGCGTATCAATCAGCGTGTGTAAGTAATCCTTGTCAGTTTGGATTTATCCTCCTGTCTGGCAACAGTTTATTACTTTCCAACTGTCACCTCAGAAGGCAAATAACAAGAGAGAGCAAAAATAGTAAAAAAAATAAAATAAAATACATTTAAAAAATCATCTTCTCTTTTAGCAACAAGAGCATTGGATAAGTATGAGTCTTTGGCTTCAGGTAAAATCTGTATCACTAGATATCTAAATAAACCCCATAACATTTGAAAAGATAAAGGAAGATCTTTTTTAATTGCATAATCATATGCATTATTGAAAATATACAATGGATTCTGAATGACTATAAAAGCTGCTGAAACTTGAGTTCATGGGCCGTGCAGCCCTACATTTATACCTTCATTTCTGGACTGAAAGAATCATAAACCTTGAAATTTGAGGTTCTCACACAACTGCATTAATAAGGCTGAAGAAATCCGACTGGCTGCTCAATTTAAATAAAGTCATTAAAAAAGGCCAATCACATCTTGACTAAACTAATATATGAATATATTACTGTATAGGATTAAATATAACACAACTTTATATACTAGAAGTCAGTCATCTAAACACACACACACACACACACACACACACACACACACACACACACACACACACACACACACACACACGCACACCTCACAATATGAACATACCATAAAAGCAGAGTGTGGGATTAGCAGACTTACTCATGTAGAGCATGAAAATCAATCTCAAAAGACACACACACACACACACACACACACACACACATATAAACTGTATATTACACCACAGTATATGTAGAGGGATAAAGACCATTTCAGATGCAGCTACATTAAATCAATCATTCACTAAGCCAGTCAGAGGCTCACTAATACCTTAATAAATAAATGCATCGTGACAATTCAAATCCCAGAATATCAGCTTCAACACTCTGAGTCCTCTACAGGCTCTTCCCTCACACTCGTCTGTGAGAGTACAGAAAAACAGTCTTAAAGAAGGCTGCATCATTTACATATTGTTTATAAACTGGGTATAGAGAATAGGCTTATGACTAGATGCTCAGAAGAAGCTCCAGAAGCAGTGGGGGGTCAGTGGGCAGCTCCAAGATCGGATACGGTGAGCAAATGTGATGCAGGTTGCTTTTACACTGAAAAAAATTACTCTTCAAAAATAAGTACAAAAGTATGATGCTTCTTTATTGTAACAAGCAGAAACCCCTTTGATGCTGCTTTTACTTCTATACCCTGTTTTCAGTTACATGTCTGTAATTTAAGTTTTGTTCTTACCTGGTTATAACAAAAAAAGATAAATCATAATAATCTGCCAATGGAACAAGCATGATAGTTTAAAAGCAAATACAAGTCCAATGTGATTTTTGAATGGAAATTAGACAAATATACCTAATCTACTGCCTGCAAAATCTTCTCTGGAACTGATACGAGCTCTGTCACATCACTATAGATCTATGGACAGTTCTAAGTAGCTTTTAAAATGTATTTTCAATGTGGTGACTTGACCAGAGGGTAACAGAACAGTGGATGTAAAGTGAGCTACAGTAAAAACATAAAAAATGCATTAAAGCTGTGGGGTTTCTTGTTGGCTAGTGGTTGTATCCACACAGATGCATTTGCCAGAAGCTCAGGGTTAAAGAGGCAGAGGGCTACAGTCCTTTCTTTCAGCGCTTTGGGGGATTTAGACACAGTGAGGCGCCCTGATGGGGTCTCTGAGCAGAAGTTGAAGTTTAAGAGTTTGGGTTTGGAGAATAAAAAAGAATAAATGGTTGTAAGGCAAGCTTCAGTAGTGAAAGCCACAGAAATGACTGATCTGTCTCTAAATGGACCGCAGGGGTAATATGTAAGTAAGGAGGTTGAGGCACAGTCTCCAGTACATTGCTCGATATACGTCAGTGTTGTGCCTTAGTGAACGATCATTCATGAACATATTTTGGGCGAACGTGAACTGAACGTACTGTAATTCTGCCTGAATGTTATTGTGAACGTGTTCATTCTGACGATTTCCATAGAGCCTTTCAGGTGAAAACCCAGCTAAAACACACCGTAAACAGGCCTTAATATGTGCGGAAAAAACATCTAATCTGGCAACAACAGCCACCACAGAGTCGCACCGCCGCATGTGTCATCAAAATGAGAAGCATGGAGGCAAAAACAAATGAAGGCAGCAGCACCTCAGACTCTGCCTCCACCATTAATACGGCATCCTCATATGATTACAATTTTATGAAAAGGTCAGTCATGATCCAGCTTGGAAACCTTTTACCTTTTTGTGTAAACTTTGCCTGTTGCCTGTTTCTAGATGCAACTCCGTACAACAACGTCAGCAGCAAACCTGAAACGGCACATTGAACTAAAGCACCCGGCTAGCCTTTCAAGGTCTGTGAGAGTGAATAAAAAATCAAAAGACACAACAACAGCGAGCCAAAAACAGACCCAAATCACATTAACGGCGTACAGTAGCGGCTCCGTTGTCTTCATCTCCCAGCCGCAGCTGAACAACCTGGTTTTGCAGTATATTGTCAGAGACCTGCAGTTTCAGTGTAAAAACTGAAATAGCTGTCTGTGGTTCTATATGGGCTGTGGCAATAATTTTGAAAAATAATAGCTTGCAGCAACATATTGAAAACAAAAAGAACTATGAACTAGTTCATTTTTGAATTATGAACTATGAACTGAACTACTTCATTTTAAATTTGCGAACTGAACTTTGAACTAGTTCATGTAGAAAGCGAACTTTCCCAACACTGATATACGTGTATAGCTAAGTAAAAGATTCACAAAAGAGCTTCTTTAAAACAGCCGAGGAAATAATGTTTCCATCTCCCTGAAGTAGAATATATACTTTATAAGAGACATGGAGATGGGGGAAAGGGAGACAAACTGCGAGCCTGTGAGCATCATTAGCCTAACCTTGTGAGAGCTCACTGCCTCCTCCTTCTCTTTGAAAATGAGATTTCATGGTTTATTTTCTGTTCTGCTTCACACACACACACACACACACACACACACACACCTACACACACACACACACACACACACACACACACAGACACACCACTGCCCTGTCAGCTAAATTGCCACCTGTTTCCAGGTGTAACACTGTAAGACAGTGCAGGGCGTACATGGAGAGAAGGACAAAAGACAGCATTTAAGATACGTGAAAAAAAGGGGGACAAAAAAGGACAGTTGAGAGGACAAGAGGGGAACAATGCCTAACAATAACCCTAACCCTTTAAATAATTTCCCAGTCTGGGATCATTAAAGTAATTCTATCTATCTATCTATGAAAAGGGAGAAGAGATTAAGCTTAAACAGAAAGCAAAGAGGCTGCAAAGTAAGGACAACACAGTAAGGGGGTAGACACGATAGTGACAGGGAGGAGAGCAGAGATAGAGGAGCTAAGACGGGGGAGGAAGGGATAAGAGTGGAGATGATAGTGCGATCAGGCCTGCGGCTGATAGGAAGGCTCAAGGACACAATTACTCTGAATAGACACTGAGCCATGGCCCAGACTTTGGGAGAGTTAGAAGCCTCTGAACATCCAGCATTACCTGTAAAACCACATTAACGCACTAATGCTGCTGACATTCACCTTGTGTTCCACATGAATGTTACAACAGATTCACAACCCCAAGCTATTTGTAATGCACCAATTAAAGTCGTTCCTCTTTGCAGTATGTGACAGTTTCAACAAGTATCTGGTACGATGCTTAACATTTTAAAAGTTTGCTAGTTGATCATTTGGCTAAAATAAATGGCATTTGACTAAACGATTTCACCACACATGTTATTACTGTAATTTCCTCAACAAACAGGGTTGGCCCAGTTTTTAAGAAATTACACATTTAAATTTTGGAGTAAGAGTTGAAAAGCTCAAGATCAAATGGGCGATTTTTTGGTGAGTTTACTGCTGGTGCTTCTTGAAAGTTAAGAATGAACAATCTCAAGCCAACATGGATGAGAAGTCCTGAGAGAGCCCTAAACACATCTATGACACAATACAACAAGATAAGGGCAACTGCTGGGTAAGACTGTGTGATACGGTCGAAAGCTCCAGCACTAAAAGTACTTTATCAGGACTTATAAAGTAACTTCAGGTAAATTAAGACAAAGTTTTCTGACCTGTCTTGGTGTTTCCTCCTTTGTATCTGATGTTCTGAATAGCTTCCAGCAGCGCTTCCTTGTTGCCATGGGAACTCAGCTGGAACTCAGTCCGAGCATCGTCGCTGAACTGAGCAATGGCCACCTGCAGAGAGGCAGAGACAGACAGACAGACAGACAGACAGACAAAATAAGTTCAAATCTGACGGCAAATCAAATTATTCAAAGTTGACTGTCTATTTTCTCAACCCCCGGTGAGTGAAACTTGCCTGAAGGGAAAAATTCCCTGAAAAGTGTCATCATCTGCATACACTTATGTGAGTCACAATGCCACTTATTTTCACAACCACACAAAATTGCAAGGTAATATTCTTTACAGAATGATGTAAATTTTTCTGAGCTATCACACCATAATACCACCATAATCAACCAGCCACGCTGTGCAGAACAGATGTAGTCACAAATGATGACTATAGCAGACCTGTGTATTGTGTTTCTCATTACCCTGTATTATATTAAAAAAGAAATTATAAATACATGTTTAGTGGCATGGCCTTACAACTTAAGTAGTTTGCTTTTGGATGTAGTAGACTTAGAGTAAGGCAACAGTGTCATAGGTTTGGCAATAAACTGGCTATCTTAAAATCACAGGAAATACTTTGTAGCATTTTACCTGAGCACTGCACAGACTACCCAAGTAAAATAAGAAACTGGAATATGAAAATTGCACACATAAGATTTATGAGCCCTCCAGCATCATATTACTGGTATTATTTTTTGACATCACAAACTCACACTTTTGGCAAGTAGTTTCGAAATATGTACAGGTGAGTTTATCACAGTTCACCTTAAAGAAGCCATATTTCTGTGCCTTGGGTCAAAAACCCTAATGCCTCATTATCACCTACAACATTAATTCTGAACTGCAAGGGCCATATCAAACAGATGCTGCCTTTGTTCACTGAAGAATATAAAATGTAATGTAATTAACAAAAAAATTATGTGTGCATAAAATGCCCCACAGAGTAAATACTGTTCAAGGCTGTACGTGACACATAAAAAGGCAAAATGTCCCTTTTTATGGCTCCACAGTTTAATGTGTTAAAGTAGTAACAATACACAGTTTCACCTTGTTTGCCTGGTCACCTGCTGGTGGTCTTAATATTTCTTCACACTGGGCACATGAGGGCCATGTTAAAGATGTCAGAGAGAAATATTACAGTCCTATTTTATGCAAGTCTGTAGGGTGAAATTCACTGAATTTATATATATATAAATATATATATATCCTAATTCGGAGCTATAATCAATCTAATTGGCCTACTCTAAGAGGCCTGAACAACTATCATTACCTCCAGGCTGCTAATGGTGCTGTTGTTGGCTCAGGGCAGCCTACATTTACCAGCCAACTCTCTCTTTACTGTACAGCCAACTCTCTCACATTACAGCCAATGTTTTGCTCTCGGTAGCCTACTGCCAAAAGGGTGATGGGGCACAGTGAAGGTAGCAAACTACTTAACAGCAGACAGTAGACAAATGAAAGAAAAAGGTTTAGCAAGCACCTCTACAGTGTGACGAATGAACCAGCTGAGCTCTGCTGACACAGTGGGGGGGCATGCAGGCAAGAAGCACAAAGGAATTAGCTCACATTGACAGTCGAGAACTACTACCTGAAGTTAGAGCCTGACATGGTACCGATGACACAGACACATGTGAAATACATTGGAAAAGGTAATATTCATTGTAGTTCTGATTCAAAGTATTGCTCTATGAATCAAGTGTAGTGTAGTGTAGTGTATTAGTTGATGCTTCAAACATCTGATCTTCATTCCAGCTTTTAATGCGCCTGGACTTAGAGCACCATTTCTGCCAGAAAAGTAATGTTCTCTGGCACAAAACACAGTGGCAGCAAATGAGCAGAGTTAATCGAACGCTGTGAAGCAATGAAGAAAAAAAAAACATTTCCAGAAAGTAAAGATTGACTCACTAGGGGTTTAAAGTTCCTCCTCACTTTACTAAACTTTTCTACACACAGGGCTGTGGTCATACTGATGTGTCAGGGGACAGCCAAAGGAAAATGTTTGAAATTTTGCACCAAAATCAATTAATGCCAACGACAGTAGCCTTTTTCAAACAATGAATGAGCCAAGCCAACTCGGGTCAAAGAGGGTGATGAGTAAACTTGGACTGTTAAAGTACATTTTTTGCTCATGTCCATGATTTCTATTTTTGTCTGAAATGTAACAATGAATATCTAGCAGGTTACAGAAGGCACGCTGCAGATCCTGAGAGGTTCAGGACATGGTGTTAAATTACTCTCCATCTTTTCACTCTGGATGTACAGCACCCTGCCTCCATTTATCCATTATCTACTTTCTCTTTTGCAAAGTAGTGGAAGATGAAATGGGTTACAGTATATAAAAGATGGAGGGCAAAGGATGAGGTAGTTGGCTGGAGCAGAAGCATTGGGGGCAATAGGTGGATGGATATATGTGAATTTTACTTTATGTTTGCTACTGTGCTGTGCTCGCAAGACACGATTACAATCCCCTGCCTGCAGAATCTGCGGGGGGAGGTAATACTTCTTTTTGAACAAATATATATTTTTCACAACAGCCTGCTATGAATGGATTCTTTACCCACGGATCACACTATGATATGTCATTTCTTTTTTTTTGTCATTTTTATGGTTTTCAGCGTGGGTACTTTTGGCTTCATCCCCAGCATCTGTTTTACATTCCATTCCCTATAAGCTAACATCTTTCAGAGGGAATAAGCTTTAACAATGCGGATAAATTACAAAGCAAACAAAAATTAAAAGCCTTGGGCACATTTGTATTTCTGCTGGTAAACTTATGATACTGTACAAACTGGCAATAGAGTAATCTTCACTAGTCACAGACATTTAGACGAAACACAGTCTTAAATGTGAATACAGCACTCTAAGACTCACCGCGACATTATTCAGACCTAAATGGTCACATATTCTACTCCAGTCTGGTCTCACCAAATGTAGTATAAAAGACACGCCACTTACTTAAGTCATTTCACGTGTTATCACATTGGCTTTTTTTGCTTCCATGTCTCATTTGATGTTTAAAGTTATGTTCATTTATTCACAACAGCCTCTATACAAATTTATGAAAATGTTTTTGACTAAACCAAAACAAACACCAGCCATTTCACAATTTAACAACATTATTGTTACCATGGCTACCAAGGTTACTAACTATGAGGATGACTGACGAAGGTCAACAGATTTCTTCTCTTTTTTCTGCACATCCAAAACTTTAAAATCAACAGCATTAAATGAGCATTAAATGACACAAGAAAAGTCTAGAATGTATCGATTTATGCATGCATGTGGCATGCCATTTATGCACCTTACCATAAGATTACATTGTTAAATTAGAAATCTTTCCAAATTCAATGAAACATTTGGGAAAAGGCATGTACTGTAGTAGCATTAAAGTAAAACTTGTTCATTAATGTTTCATTCCTGAGATTATCTCTGACCTCCAGTGGGTGTATGCCCTGACCCATGACTCACCTGGGTGCCGTCTGGTCCGATCAGATCCAGCGATCCCACGGTGCTGTAGAGAAAACGTGTGATCTTCATGAAGTTGTCATCTCCGATAGACCAAGAGCCGTCTACCAGGAACGTCAGGTCAGCCTTGGCCTCCTTACACACTAGACGAACAGAGAGATGTATAGATTTAGACAGCACATAATTTTATCTCTGCATTTAAAGAAGTAATTTCATACAGAATGAAGGTGAATGGAGGACAAAGCATCACATGAATTTTAACTGGCTGTTTAATATATTCAATCTTAGAGTAAATATGCATAGTATGAAGCACTGTAAATACACATCTGCTGCAATAAGGTAAATATGCAAAGGCTGGGTCCTCAGATTAATTTTCACACTGACTTCTAAAATCAAAGGTAGTGCACACTCTCCAACTCAGGAAAGAAAAACATCAAGAAAAGTGCTATTTCCATTAGGTCTGTGTACTTTTTCTCCATCTGAGAGCTGCTCATTCACATTCCTAGTCCAACAGTGGCTTTCTTTTCCCTATTCTTTTATTCCTCTCAGGTTTTTCAATGACTCCCAGTAGCCTTATCTTTGCCTCCATAAAGTTGTTTTGTGGTTTTAACAAGTTTTCAAACTCTAGGTATTCACTAAATTCCAAAAACACCTTTCACGACCATGTCAGCCTCCATAAACGTTGAGGAAAAAAACTTCACTGTAACTATGCTGTTTATGGGGAAAAGGGGCTGTAATTTTAAATCAGGGAGAGGAGAGGAGAGGAGAGGAGAGGAGAGGAGAGGAGAGGAGAGGAGAGGAGAGGAGAGGAGAGGAGAGGAGAGGAGAGGAGAGGAGGAGACATATGCTATTGTCCTTTATTTTAAGTGGAGCTCTCGTGCTTGTCAGCAATGTCAAGTTAAAGGAGAATGTTTTGAGAACAAGGTTAATGTGACGGATTCTGTTAAATGCTGTGATTTTACTGAGACTTTCTCATTTTCTCTGTCTGTTATTGTCTTAAACACTCTCACCGCTCATCATCATTTTCTTTCTATTTCTGTTTTTTACTGCAAATCTTTTGTCACTGCTTTTTGTCAGTTCTGACCACTGTGCCTGTTGTCCCATTTGTCGCTCATCTGTTTCTCCTTTCTGTCTTCAGCCATGTCTCCGCCCGCCTGCCTCCAGCCCATCACTTTGTTTCATTCACTTACTATCGTTGTTCTCGCCACACTTACAGATGTGCATGCACCTTTGCTTTCTCTTTTGTCTGTCTTTGTGGTTTTGTCCTGAGTAAAGGTTGCCTGTCATTACAGATGGAGGCATGGGTCTGACAAAGGTCAGAAACTGAGACAGAAATGCTAACAGACGGGCTCAGCGGGTGTGTCCGTGCTCTTTTACCTGAGCCCATCAGACAGGAACAGAGGAGGAGGATCGTCTGAGTGGGAGGTGGAGGGTCGGACTGTGAAATGCACCCTTTTTGATTCTAATCTGTCTGGGATGGTCAGGCCATTTGGGAAAAAAATGGGAAAAAGTGAGAATATTTTCTCTTATTTCATAAGTCATTTACTTTTGCAGCTTAAATTGAAGGTTACTGAAGGTTAAATAAAGGGTAATCATTGGATATTAAATTGCTTTAGTCAAAGTTTGGATTGACTATTTTAGTTTGTAGGTCATTTCAACAGCATTTATAAGAACATTACATTTACAGGTAGTTTAGCTCACTCGGGAAAATTAGAAACAGTTTGTTACTGTCAAGATTAAAGCTTCCTTGATGTTTGGGAAGACTGCGAGCATACACTGTAGTTACAGTATATTAGAGTCACCTATCAAACTTAGGTGTATGTGTGTATGTTGGAGCCATTGTGCCCTGTTTGTGACTGGTAGCTGGACTGAGCCTGAGGTAATAAGCCAGTAAACCAGGATAAGAGTAGCATTTCTTCATTTTTAGCATAGGCTAAATAAAGTTCATACAATTAAGTCATTGTGGAAAATGTCTCGTAGACTTCCTGTATGAGACATATAAGTGTTAATCTTTTTCACTTTTAGACTTTGCTTTCTTTAAATTTACTCTCCCTAATTTTGTTAAAATGGCCCCCCACCAAATCCCCAAATTTCCTTCCAGGTCACTATTGATGTTTTGAAACTAAACACAAGTCACAGTTGTGTAAAGAGTATAACGTGGCATCACAAAGTTACTCAATTAAACATAAACCGTTTTGTTTCCTGTTTCAAAATCCGGTGTGGTGGTAATAATTTTTTTAAATTAAGAGTAGGGTAGGCTGTGTCTCAGGGGTAGAACTAGCGGTTTGCTGTCGGAAGTTCGCTTGTTCGATTCCCTTGGTCTGCATGTCAAAGTGTCCTCGGCACCTTGCATGGCAGCCACTGCCATCAGTGTATTAACTTATGTATAAATTACTGTAAGTCGCTTTGGACAAAAGCTTCTGCTAAATGCCCTTAATGTTAATGTAAGAGTGAAACTGCTGTGTGTATGTGGCTACATTGTCTTCTGTAGCAATACCCCATTCAGTTTTGTTTTGCTCCTGACACCAGCCTCATAATCTGTAATCCCATTTGATAGGGTCTGCCAATACGAGATTTCAGATTTCATTCACCTTTCAAGTTGTCAACTGGAATCAAATTTCACAGTTTTGAATGAAAAGTGTTGGGTTATTGGTCATATGAAGAAATTATTACCATCTCATAAAACACTAACAATACAAATATTGCATGTACCTGTTTCTATAAATGTGGCATTATTTCTGTTTATGACAGCTGGCGTCAGTGTAATGGTTTACAAGTTCGCCTGACACCAGAGCACTGCAAAGATTACCTAAAACACTACAGGAATAATATGAGTGTGTGTATGTGTGTGTGTGTGTTTGTGTCAGGCTTCTTGCTCACCTTCTTTAGCAGGCGGGATGGTGGGAGGGGGCTCTGTGGTCGGGGGTTCAGTCGGAGCTTGAGTTGGTGCTGGCACTGGACACACACACAGACACAAGCAAACAAGACAAGGTCATCGATCATGATGGCAGTGACAAGTGGCACCATCATCGGGTTTATCTGCCGACCACACACACGCTCGCACACACACAGTCAATAAGCTGACACAATGAGAGACAGCACTAGCCTGTTCCTCTTCTTCCTCCCGACAGACAAGTTCTGGAGCTTTACTGAGAAAACATGTTTATTGCAGTCTGTATTTACAACCTGTGTACATGAGGAATCCAGCTGCTGTGTTTCGTTCGGTCCATATTTCAGTCATAAAGTTGGAGCAATCAGACTTCACCTTTCTACTTTCTTTATATCGCTCACTCTTTCTTTCCTTCTATAAGTTAGGGACAGAACAGTACATTTTTTCATTAATATCAGTCTGTCCAGAGGTTGTTTTTTTTAGAGTCAAAACAGCCCCAGGTAAAGGTATGCCTCTCTGCGAAGCCAATTACTTTGCATGAAGCAGTGGGTTCTGTCACAGCGGAGTACAGCAAGTAAATCATCTTGGAAACATCGATGAATTCCCACATTCATACAAATGAATGAGGCGGTCACATACTTCATGAAAGTAGATAAAATGATCTCAACAAACGCCTCTTCAGCTTCCACATTAACTTGATGGTTAAAGAAGTGATTATGGATAAACAATATGTTTGACTGAATTATTAACTTTGCTGTTTGAGCATCTTTGTTGGTTTGATATTGTGGCAAATGCCAGTGAACAAAAGAGACTGTGGAGTTCAGGAGTGATTCATGTCAGAGGACCACCTCATTATAGTTGTTGATGCCACTGTCTTCGTCTGTTTCCTTTCTTGACTGTCTCTCTCCCCTCCAAGAAATATTATTAAAAGACATGGACAGACAATATCAACATATCTGTGAACAATGTTTGAAAGTAACAAAGTACATTTACAAATTGAAGGTACTCTTACTCTACTTTACTTTATGTTTCCCTTAATATACTACTTACTTGTACTCCACTACATTTTAGAGGAACAAATTATATAATGCACTGATATAGAATTGATTACCTTCCAGTATATGAAGTAGTTAAATTAGCAACTATACCATCCCCACCAACTAAAAATATGGATAACATGTAAATGCATCATTAAGCATCATCAAATACCGTACTATAATACCTTTTTAATAATTTAGCACTCTTAAAAGGACTATTGCGCATAATATATTTCCTTTGGACACACAGGTACGTATCTCAACATATCTTCACTTGTCAACTACAGCCTGGCAATCTGTACGTGTGTTTGTGTGCACACAGCACATGTGTGTATCTGAGACCATATCTATCCATCTGTCTATAACCCTGGCTGTGCATTGAGCCCTTCTGGTCCCTGGAGCTGTGCAGTTCACCTCAGCTCCTCAGCTGACCAATGAACTGCAACAGCAGCCTCTGTCTTCTCAGACAGAGAGAGGACAGAAAGTGAGGGCAAAAAAAAGAAACTGTAGAACAGAAAGTTGCAGGGGTGAAACAGCATGGCTACAGGGGAGGCAGATGGAAAAATAGAGGACAAGACAAGAAATGGGTAAAACTAAAATGAGGACACAAGGGTTAGTCAACCTCTTTAATAATATTGATGAAAAATGAAAAAGAATCTGAAGAAACTCAAATAAATTAGGGGGGTATTATGAAACACTTGCAACATACTTGTCATGTCAGTGATGGAGACAGAAGGTCCTTCCATCTCCTGCAACTGCGTGTGAACGCTGATCTGGTATTGGCTGCTGGGAGTGAGATCATAGAAGCACTGTCGGGAAGCACCGCCACCCAGGCTCACTTCCTGCTTCTGACCATCTGCAAGTGAACCGCAAAACAAAAAATGACTTGCAATGACTGAAGTTCAGGTCAACAATAATAAAACCCAAATGAGTTTCAATTCCTCTAAAGCTCCTGTTTCAAATTAACTGTATTTATGGAGCACATTTGGTTAATTTCAGCCATGTTCTGCAACGGCCTGAAGCCTGGGAGCTGCTAAGTCCAATCACTCTCTTTCAGACTTGGATACTAAGCAGCTTTATTGAAGCAATCAGGTAGCTAAGTTCCTTGCTCAAGGGCCCAATAGAAGTTAACTGCTAAGTCTGCACAGACATGGTTATGAAATTTTGAGTGTGTGAAGATCTTTCCTTCCTGATACCCTTTTGAGTATTTGCAACATGTAAAAATGACTTCACATCACCATTAAAAAACATGCTAATATCAACACATGATTTTAGAGTCACAGAGACAAATATTATCATTTTAAAGTCAGTTTGTTGAAGACCACACAAAAACTGAGGTAACTAGACAAATCTGCAGTTAAATAAAATCACTGTAGGTAAAACGCCATAACATCCACAGAGAAAATAAACTGAAAGAATAACATTATTGATTCTCTTGTGAATTTCCTTCAGATTGCAGACTGCAAACAATTTCAATTCTTTCGCAAGAAAAAAAAAGAGGTTGAGAATTTATGCCGGCACCCAAAAAAGGACATACTGGAAACTGGAAGTGCGCACATACACGTGCACTAATAGCCACCATTTGTCAGTTTCATTAGTCTAATTGTATTTCCTAATGTCTCTCTCGTCTTGCAGAGTGACAAATTAGCTCCTCCTCCACTGAGGAAAACAGCCATAGATAATAAAGTTTTGGGAAACAGCTGTCATAGAGAGGCTGCAGTTTTCCATCTGAGAAGGTGTTGAAGCAGCTGGTTAGCTCTGCTAGAATTAAGTCAAATCTCTGAACTCCAGCTAGAATATCCAGTCGCTGTTCAGGCAGGAGGGACGGACAAATACATAGAAAAGTAGGGGAGGAAAGGAAGATGGAAGAGACACTTCCCCCATGTTTTCACTGTCTGACTTCTGACAGTAAAAGCAATACAGGGTGTACAGCCATCACTTTAAGCAGAAGTGAATTTTTCCATGTCTCTAATCTCTACATTTACCAAGCCAGCACTCCCATTTATTTTAATCGACACTAACCTCCAAACATCTACAGTAACTCTGTCACGAAAATCCATTAACAGCTGCATTCAATTCAGGTGTTGCTCTGTGACTGCGCTAATACTGTGCATGCTGCCTCTCTGACACGGCAAAGTGGAACAGGGTTGTTTATTTCATTACTCACACTTGTTTTTCCTGCTATGACTAGTCAAACTGTCTGAGACTTCAACATCCTGCTTATCGTTTTGTAAGCTTACAAAGACAGAAGCAAAAAAGATTTAAATTATGAATGAAAAGCATTAATTGGAAGAAATTCCATCATTTAAAATTAATATATTTAATATATTTTTATAGGCCTATGTCACTAGTATGGTGATTAGCTATTTTAGCGTAAACATCTCCAGCAGCGGGAAATAATCAGTTTGTCAAAAAAGGAAAAAACACAAGAAACATCTACCTCTCAATTTGACTTCTAAACATTAGATTTTCTTTATTGGGAGTGAGATGCTGTAATCATTTCACGGCTAGCTGTTGTAACTTCTCGGACTAAGCTAAGGTTAAAGCCTGGGAGGTTCTCTGAAAAAGCTTGTTATTGTGCTGTTTCCCTGCTCTGACCTGCTAAAGGACTACAAATGGACTTCGCTTGAAGCTATATTGTGGTAAAGTTGTGTGGTGTTTGTTTGAACTGTCACTTTTACATTAATTAATAAAGAAAGAAAGAATACAAATATAATTTTTAGCGTATAAACATGAGTGGCATCGATCTTTTCATCTAACCCTCGGCATGACAACAAATAAATAGATTTTCCAAAATGTCAAACTGCTTCCAACTAGTCTCTTTTTAGAAGTAACACATTTAAAATAATTCAGGATAGAACAGGAAAAGTACAGCCAAAACACTTTTCTTCCACGCTGTCCTGTTTTGTTCCAGAGCTGTCCATGACATGATGTGCTACTGCATTAGCATAGTGGTCTCACTCAAATGAATGAGGCGGTCACTTTTTTGCCACAGAGCTATCATTCTGTAAAACATCATCTACTAACTACTGATGCAGGAAGTGGTTCAATTTAATATCAACTGAGACAAAAGATTTATATCCCATTCTGTAATCATGCATCTTTTTCTCGTTGTCATTTCAGAAGAAAACCCATTAACACAGCATTTGGTTCTGCTTCCAGTGAGGCCTTTTAACATGAGCTGTCATTTCAATAAAGAAATTATATATTGCTATAGGCGGTTGCACAATGCGAGCAAACGCAGTGAAAGACAGCTATGACAAGTGATATCACTATTTCTCTGAAAAATATTAAGAATATGTCAGAATGTGTTTAACACTGCAGTCTTTTTATATGATCCTGTGCTGAACAACTTACAGCCCTCTGAGGACAAATAAAAATAAACTTGAACTTTAAGTTGTTCACTGAGAGTGAACCGGCTTCGAAGTACTCTCCTGACGGACAACTTGTACAGTGGTTTTATCAAGGTTATTGTATTTTAGACATTGTTTTTTTGTTTTTTTAATAAAACAGATTTTGGTAGAGTGATATAATTGCTAGTTTCTGTCTTAGTTTTGAATAGCTCCTTTCTTTGTCCGCTCCTTTTCTTCTTGTCTTTTAATAACTGGGAGTGAGCTTTGCGTTAAACGGCTTCCCTAAGGTCATACTCTGTGTTATATTTCTGACGCGATGACATGAGACATTCTCAGAGTGGCCTCCTCCCATGTCGTTTAATGGGGAGAGCATATATTTCTTTTCCATTCTGCAGAGATTTATGAATATCATTTACAATTTCAACCCCTGTCATGTGAAAATGACAGAAATATTTAACACTTATTTCCTCAGAGGCTCATATCAATATGAAGCCAGGTGACTTTGAAATGTATGTGTAACCTACACATGTGTAACCATAATATACATCCACTGAGAGACTCCTGAGCTGACCAAACAGAATAAACAGAGAAGATATTTTCACAGGGACAGATTGTAAACCTATTAGGAAACATTTTCTGAACATGGAGTTCAATCCAGCCACCTTACAAAATATCATCAACTATTATCATACAGTAAGAACTTTTGATTTACCGACTGGACAGCTGGCATGTGACTTGTTTCTCACAATGTGGAAGGCTCAAATATGTAGGGATGATGGCAGGTGCACAAAGAAATGTTGGTGAGCAGCTTACAGTCGACTGTGTGTATGTGCATGTGCGTTGTATGTGTTCTAAGACTACTGCCTGTCTGAACTGAAATTGAATTGAAATTATACGTTTGGAGATGTTTTTAAACAGCAGTTATATTGCGTGATTCAGACCACATTTCAACAAGTTAAAATAAATTTGAAATTCAGAGCAGATAATTCAGTCAAGTTACAGCTTAGAATGAGTCGCAGCTGTCAAAGGAAGAGAAAAAAAATAAAAAAATACTGCTGCAAAGCCATACAATCTCATTAGCAGTAGCAGTTTGTACTTACTGAGTGTTGACTGTATGGAAACCTTGTACAATGTGGCCTGAAGAATAGGCTGCCATTGGACACATATGCTGTTGGGGCGAACTTGGTAGGTTGACAAGCCAGAGACGCCGAGGAACACTAGAGATCAGAGAGACGGAAACATGGAGAGGCAGGGAAAGATACATTTAGCATCTTTTTTTTTTTTTTTTACAAATTCTGTTTCATGAGATTTCAAGACTCTGTGAAGACTCAATGCGCACAACACACTCATAAACCTTGTCATAGATTTCTGTACAGAGTGCATAAGACGTATCTTGAAGAACTGCCTTTAATGACTAAATCTATCAAATGACAGATGAACAGTGGAGCAATCAGTTGCACTATAATCAATGGTCACATGATTTATTTGAGCATATTTCACAGTAGTCCAAACCAAATCATAACACAAAGCAAAAAATTGTTAGAGCCAGTAACACAGAGTTATTTTGTTTATTATCCTTGTAGTAATATACATTGTAATGTAATTTATAACTGATGCTTAACAGCAAGGAAAAAAACAAATTCCACAAACTGTGGATCGTTTCATCGACCCATAAAGTTAACCAAAACTTAACTTAATTCTAACCATCATTTTTTCTAACTGTCTCCGTCAATTGCGTGGCAAGAACTTTCCTCCACCCACCAGACGACCCAGGGCAGCGACTAGGACAGGCTCAAACACCCGCCCACATAGCACTCTAGCTGGATTTATCTCCAGCTATAGACCATTTAAAGTCTGCACCAAACTATATTAATTAAGGATTCTTTGCACCTATTTCATGGTGCTTCCAAGTCTCTGTCAGTGGCATTGGGACTCATTTTGCAGAGTCATATCATTAAGTAAACTATTTTGGTTATAGTGACTGTGACATCATGTGGTAAATAGTTAATAACTAAACTTTGACTTACTGACAATAGTGTGAAACGTTTTGCAGAACTCTCAGAGTGAGGACTCAGCATTTAGTTTGGGTTAAGGCCAAAGTGGCACTATAACATTTCTTTTTTTTGTCTTCTAATAGCTGAAAAATGAACTGTGTACTATCCATTCTTGTAAATGGTAGAAACAACATTCACCCTAACAAATCATAAAGCAGCAAAATTAGTAAGGCTTGAGGTTTAATGGTCTTTTGGAGTAACAATGAGGCATGATGCAGCAAAATGCAAAACACCAAGCGCAATTTAAATATCTGTAGCTTGTTCGATAGCGAGATCTCTGTGTACCATAAGCAAGCACCCCTCCCAGGAGCCACTCTCTGGCTCTCTCTCTCTCTCTCTCTCTCTCACCCTCGTTCTTTCCCCCTTGTTAACAGAATTTGCTGATGGTATAAAATAAACTTGGCTCTTGCGCCAGTAAATGGATATTCTATGCTGGGACCATATGGCAGGTGCCTTATTTTAAATACTAGTGAATAATGCATATGACAACACATCATTCGATTCAATAATATGCAAAGATAAAAACTAAATTCTACCCTCTTACAAAGGGATATGCAAATTGCATATGTCAACGCATGAATATGGACATAAAGTAAAAATGCAAATGTGTGCTGATGTGTAGAAGCAGACGTACTGGGCTGGCAGTTTCTCTCATACAAATGACCAGGCTCATGACCAACATGATGTTTTTGGCCTCAACTGCCATGAGTGCAAAGGTTGACTATCAAAACTGCTGAAATGTTTCATTAACTGCCCAAAAGGATACTGTTGACTGCAACTCGTCAGCAATGCTAGGCACATACTTTTGAGTTTTATTTGTTTTAGGATGACCTTGTCAGTGTTGCTGTTGGCAGGGATGTATAAGAGACGCCGTAATAATCAGCGCATGTCTATGAACACTCTAAAATGGGATTCTACTTCCAGGCTTAGGAGGAAGTTTACAAAGCCTGGTTTAAACATTGAAGGAAAACAAGAAAACTAGGAAAAAGAAAGCGAAAGGGGGGGATAAAAAGGGCAAACAAAAGACAGAAGTGAGGATGTGGTCATCATTTTAATCACTGAAAGGTCAAAAGGAAATGGTGAACCATATGGAAATACTGCAGGCGTCTGAGGGTGTGTGTCAGACAGAGTATGCGTGAGAGCTGAAGTTACCAGCCAAATGGTTGCATCCATCTGCCTTCTCCACCTCCACACACTGACTTTGTTTCCACTACAGTATTTCTTTTTTCTACTTCTGCCTGTTTCTTGTCATGTAATCCTTTCACAGTCAAACTTCTCGTACTTTCTGTGAAAAAACAACATATAATTTCCATTTTACGACGGTGTGCTAATTCTACCAAATTTCTTGAGACCAGATTGACTGAGCTGCCTTCAGTGGTCATGAGAATAACTCATTTCTACTGTGCAGCTGAAGGACCAGCACCTCAATACAAACTACATAAAACTTCATTTGAGGGGAACAAGTTTCGTTTCATTCAAAGGTTCCCCGGATACAAATTACAATTTTTTTATGCTGCATGCTAGCATGTGTAATTTATTGATGCAAACATGCCAGTTGGCTCCCATGGTACGGCTACAATATATGCAGTGTATCCGGGGAAATATGTTACTGTATCCCCCCTTATTAGAATGACGAATGACTGAACGTGTCCGCTTTAATAAATCACTTCCTCCACTGTAGGACACAAATATGGACAATGAATTTAACTAAAGGCCCTGTGTAATATGGGAAAATGTGATGCATCTGAAAATGGATCAGACTGGGTAAAACTGATAGAAAGTATTTTGTTTTGCTGAATATTTAGTGAGTAGTCCCCATCGCCAACATACATACATAAAATGTGACACACAATATGCACAAATAAGACAAGATAAGTGTCAAAAACATGTAGATAAAATGATTATATACAATATACATTATCTATCATTTGTACTGTATGCAGAAATGGAGCAAAGACCAAAGAGTCTTCAGTAGAGATACCATCCTGTAGAGCCACCCCAGAGACAGAGTGTAAAGTTTAAATATGGCAGGCTGATAAATCTACATGTCGTGCCTTTCATTATGAGAGCTTTATAGAGACAGGAAGGCGTGAGGGAGTTGTCACTCATCCAACAGGGGGAGGATTAAATAGAAAATGAAGGATTGCACACCACTGCAGCACAGACTGATAATAATCTGTGTATCAAAAGCAATCCCCTTTAATTGTTGATTATGTATAATTCCATTAATCGCGTCACATATAATCTTTGCATTTAATTTCTCAACATTTTCCTCGGAAAGAAAAAAAGTACAAATCTCTTTTTGCTCTGTGCATTAGAAATTCATGAGCTATTAAAATTAGAATGTGTTTGTTTTCTTCCAATTCGATGCTCCCTGCTGGCCAATCAGACAGTAAACCCAAAAGACAACAGTCTATTTTAAAGTCAGGGATGATGCAGCAGTTTTTACAGGAAGGCAGAAAAATACAACATAAACGTTTGGTGACTGATGGTGTCAGAGCAGAGAAACAGGTTTAAGGAAAACATATGCAATCAGCCACAATGCACACACTTCACTCCTTCTCTCTCCCTCTATCAACAGGTAATCTCTGTTTTAGACCTAAGCGACATAAAAACCTGCATTAGTTCTTACTGCACCTACTGATACCAAATCTGTATGCAAAAAGGCTTGTTCTTACTGGCTTACTGAGAAATATTAATATCCTTCTGTCCATCTGTCTGTTTGCTAAAGTCTCAGTGGAAGAGTGGATGGTATCAGCAGGTACCTAACTGGTTTGCTATGCAGCTGCTGCTTCTGCCTCCTCCTTCTAATTGTCACACTTTGTGGCAAAAGTAGACTCAAAAAACTTCTTAAAGTGGAAACAGATAATGCACCTCACAATTTCAAGTGGTATTACTAATGCTGCCACTTACGTTATTCACTGATATCCGTTTAGATAAAGTTTATTGTTAAACTGTGCATCTTCATTACGTATCTTGCCTAAAGAATCCAATATCGTTCAGCTCTTAAAGCTCCCAATAGGGCTCACGTGGAAATCACTCAACTTTTAAATTTTGTTATGACTTTCCAAACACAAATCACATCCACCATTTAACACCGTCTCTTAGAAAGAAGTATGACTGATCTTTGCATGTGTAGGATAAGAATGCTTACATGTTTTGGCGTTCACTAGCAGTGGTTCACTTTGTCCTGTAGGGTAGGAGGCTGTCACTTGAACACTGTACTCCGTCCCACTAAGTAGATTCAGGAGGAGCATGGAGTTCACATCTTCACCAACTGTTGTGTCCAGAGCTTGTCCTGGAACTGAGAAAGAAACACACATGAGCACAGACAGGTAGGACACACACAAGAAGGTGAGAAGAGTTATGTGGGACCGGTGACATTTTACGACCACAATAAAGCCCCCGTTTACCCCTTAAAAGTTTGTATGTAAGATTGCAAGACGCCAAAAATCATCACTGTGCAGGAGACCAGAGAGAGATGATTAAACTTGTCTGTGTATTCAGCTCTCAGTATTTGTAGCTTCTAAACTGAATCACTGAGGTCTGAAGATTAGTTGCTCTCCTGCGGCCCTGTTTGTACCTTCAAATATCTGCTTTATTTTACTGTTTCATCATGTTTGTTTTCAGCTGTTTCACCAGTCATATTAAGTTACTCATGGTTCTGCAACTGCATAATAACAGTTTTTAATATACGCTAAGTAACGGGGGACTTTGTAAAGAATTTATAGGAAATTAAATGTGTTTATTGCCAAATCCTACGTTAATACAGCGGGATGCAAAAGTATTTACTGCCACTACTTGAGACAAATGTGTCATTAATTAAAGACACAGCTTTAGGCAGGTATCCCTGCAGTGGTGAGCTGAAAAAAGTAAAAAAAAAAAGTGAACACCAACTGTCTAGAAATGCTTACAAGTATGAAAGCCACTGAGCCAAAAAGAGTTTTCAGATTACACTGATTTCATATAATACACCAACTAACTAGCTTTACACTGCAATACAAGAACTATGTTCATCTCAATTTTGCTGTTTTCTACATTGATCATCAACAGGTGAGGACGCTGAGGTCTGAGACATGCTTTTTCAGCCTTAGCATTTTGACCAAGCCCCCAGGATGAACACCCATCTTTGAAGCCAGTTTTTGTAGTGGCCAAACTGTAATTACATCGTCACGTGATGCATTGCGGCCCAAAAAGACTTTTTCCCATAAGCTTACATTGTGAAGAAGCATATGTAAAACGGTGGATTCATATTTTTGTATGACACACCATCTGCGAAATTACACATTCCACTGTCGTTGCACACCCAGGAAGTCAAGCTTTTATGGCTTCAAAATGCCACTGAGCAGCAGGTCTCCACCCCCATCACTGTGTTGGATGTAATAAAACTTCCTTGATTTTAACACATTGCATCTAGCCATAAAGTACACATTTTAGAGCCTCTTCACAGGACTCTTGTTGTAAAACCAGTCACCTGGCAACATTAAAAAGTCAGCCAGAAGACTCACAGGTAATGTTATGACTGGCTTAATTAGCTCATTTCAGCCATCAAAATCAACAGTTTCCATGAATAAAATGACTTATTGCATTTGTCCACCTCTGTCTAAAATCAAGAAACCATTGTTTTAAAAAATGTCTAAGAAGTCTGAGTCGTAAATCTTTCACAGTCATCATTCTTAACTGCAATACACGCACTCATGTAGGCCACAAAATTACAACTAAGATAGAATAACAAACTTTGTCAATGCAGCTTTTCTAAACAAGTACTACTAAGTGATTTACAACAAAATAACAATCCTGCACACGTTAAATGAATTACAGACAGAAACAAAGCTTGTGCAGGAGTAAAAAATAGAAAACAGATAAATAAAGGAGGAGCTGCAATTATCTTTACAACACACCACCCACTGGAGCAGTCTTTGAAAGGAAACAGACTGGGTGTGTGTCTTTATGTCCGTGTCTGGAGGTCATGCATGTGTGTTTTGTATTTTCTACATAAGTGGTCTTAAGGTTACATTAAACTATACTGTAGCTGTAAATGTCTGTGCGAGTGACGGCATTTGCCCACACAGGCACTTTACTTCCATCCATGACTCTCACAGTGAAAACAGCAGCGTGATGAAATGTATTTCCTAAACTTAGATTAATGCAGCCTGTCTGCATGAAGCTGGATCTGCAGAGACACAGTAATTGTGTTAAGATGACTAAAAACAGACATGGTAACTATAAAAACTGAAGCCTTGTCTTGGAAGGATGAAACAATTAGCACCAGAGAAGCAGCAGAACAGTGAAAATGGGTGTTTGATGATGCTCCAATACAATAAACAAACAAGAAAGGTTGCTGTCTTATTTCAACTCAGATCGCTGACATTTCCCTCCGAGCCTTGAGCTTCTTGTTAAAAAGGAAAACTAAGAGGTCACTATCGGGAGAGCAAAAACAACCCGTGAGCAGTTGGTTTTTCAGGGGCTGTGGGCTGTTTTTGCTTGTGGGTCCTCCCATAACAAGCAGATTAGTATGTTTGGAGGAGCCTGTGTCTAAGTCTAACAATATTTCAACGTATGTGTGTGCGCGCACTAAAGTATCCTTCAAGGTGCATTTGTGCAGTGTTGTGTAAAATAATTAAACAAATGTTTCTGTGTGCTCATTTTTATATTTCTACACTTACAAAAAACATCACAAGGAGGAAGACTGAGTAAAATCTGAGTGTGTGTACCATAGATGGGCTGGTAGACAATCCTGTAACCCACTGTTGGAGACTGAGGTGGATCCCAAGTGACCCTGAAGCGGTTGTACCACTCCTCTGACACACGCAGGTTCCCAGGAGAGAAGAGGGGCACTGCAAAGACACAGACATATTGAGAATACACAAGCTGCTTTGAACCTACCTTAACTTGTGGCTCAAGTCATGCATGGTCTGGAGCACTGGGGAGGTGCCCTATCACTGTAACATATCCTCCAATAACTGCCTGTCAATGGGTCCTGTGTGTGTATGTGTGTAATCTGGGTCTACATGTGTGTTGTGCTGTATAATAGTAACAATGGAGCAGAAAAATTGAATTTTCCCCAATACGAATTAACAGAGAGGCGAAGTCACACCCCTGGGGCCTTAATTCCGAAAAATATGTGTGGCAGTTAATAGCAAAGGACAAATAATATTTTAATCCCGTTCAAATTGTGCCATGAATTACGAAAATTGATGTCTGTCCATTTAAAAGTTGCACTTTGTCATAAAACATACCAAGTACAGACAGACACATCCAATAGTCATTCAAATGATGTTGTTTCGCTTAACTCTCATATCAACCCGTAACTGAAACCATTTAGAGCCAGTCCCATATATTAGCTAGTTCACAGAACTTCTCCTTTCACATAACTGTGGCTGTAAATCAAGCCAAGACTTGTTGTGATTGTCACCTTTTTAATACTTTTTCTGTGCAAATGTGACAGCCATGTTTGTGACATAAATTGAGCGAGATAATGAACAGCCTGTCTATAAAGTTCTTCATCTTCTGCTTCTTTTTCTTCTCCTGCTTCTTCTATAACTACTAAAGCGCCCGTGTGTATGTTTGTTTTCATCAAACCAAAGTTATGGCTATATTCTGACAGACATGTTGAGTCCATTTTCTTTCTCATAAACCATTTTCGTAGACAATTCACAAGTTTTTCCTTAAATAAATCCTGCATTGCTTAAATCCATGTTTACTAGCTTGCAGTCTTCTAATTTGGTTGTCTTCGTTGGTGCATTGCAGCATATATTTGCATGCCACCACCTCCTGCTGATCAGTGTGACACCACTGGCAAGACTGTTTCATGACAACAAGAACCAATCATAGAACATTTGAAGCCCTCCCAGCTTTTGGTACTTCAAAGTTCGTTTATTCGATAGTTCAGGCATATTTCAGTCAGTACCATAAAGTTCCAAGCTTTGATACCCAGCATTAAAATGACTTACGACTTTTGTTTGTTGTTGTTTATCATTTTAAAACAACTAGGCATGGAACTCGCTATATACTTTGTTGATATATGGTTTGTTTACATCATCTTCCATAAACAGTGAAATATAAATTATAGTAACAGTAACAGTGCCAGGATTGGTTGAATTTGAGTTATGACGTGGCTGTCAATTCCTAGAGACCCTGGAAAAAACAGAAAATCATGTCCTACTGTACATCAAGTGGGCCTGGGCTATGATTTATCACTAAGCTGCATTCCAAGCTGAGAGGAGGTTTTTATTTTCAATATGAAGAGTTATTGCACCCTCATCTAAAAAGACGACATGTTTAATTCTCCGTACAACGAGTACACAATCACTGCTGCTCATAAGAGCTAATCAAGAGAATGGTTGAGAAAATCAATTAGAGCAAAATAATCTAATCGTCTCATTAATGGAAGGAGCGGCTGTAATTATGAATGGCCTTCTTTAAGTCAATTAAGAACGCATCACTATTTGTCATCGCTTTAATTTACATATTCCTTCAGGAACGTAAATGAACATGAAGTTAATGCAATGCAAATTAACATTCTGCGCGCTGCAATTAAATTCAATTTCATTAGCTTTCAGTAGTGTGTGTGCTCCTAAACCGGGCAACTGCTTCTGTGTATAATGAAATCTGAGAAACCGAGAGGTGACCCCAATGGTTAGTAATTCAGAGTGTGTCTGGGTGTGTGTGTGTGTGTGTGTGTGTGTGTGTGTGTGTGTGTGTGTGTGTGTGTGTGTGTGTGTGTGTGTTTGTGTGTGTGTTGTGGTTGGCTTACATGTTGTTCCCAGGGCAAAGGCACTGATGCCGTCTTGTCCGTCAGTGTACACTGGAGTGACTGTCACTTTGTACTGGGTGTCTGATAGTAAAGGCTGAAGCACTGCTCTCCTCTGACCACCAGGAAGTAGCACCTACACACACACACACAAAACACACACACACACACACACACACACACACACACACACACACACAAACATAGACATTCAGGGCACCTTTGAAGGAGTAAGAGAACATAGACTTTTAAAGCAATGATGACATCTGCTCACTTGGGACTAAGAAAACAGAAAAAGGGCATCCATAAAGATCAGACACACACACACACACACACACACACACACACACACACACACACACACACACACACACACACACACATGCATAGGGGAACATGCACCATATACCAGACTACATACAGAATATGTCGCTCTTCACAAAGAAGTTTAAAGCCAGGCTCGATATGGTGAAACAGAAACTTCTTGCAAAAAACTACATACACCTTTAGGGAATTAAACCACAACTGTTCAAGAATTCTGCTCACTTCAGTTAAGTCAATAAGGTCGGTTGAGGCCAGCGGAGAGGCATGCAAGATCTGTGAAAACCCTTTTACTGCTACATTTTCACTTATCAGTGTTGAAGTTTGTTGTCTCCCTGCAACTTTGTTTAAGTTCCTAACATATTTGTTTGTATAAAGAAAGATGTTATTCAAAATCATGTTTGGCACATGGTTTGATAAACCTGATGTTGCCGTTTTATAATTCGAATTAAACCCAGAAGAGCTTTACAGTTGACTTGCACATGAAGTTTGCTCGGTTGTCATAGAACTGTAGACGTCTTATTGCCCATGCTGGCTTAAACTCTCAGAACTACGGATGTCAGTTTTGATTAATTTTGCTTTCGATGGCCCAACACCCATTAACTCGTAGCTAATTGGTTCATTTTTAAGAGAAAAAACAAGTGAAATGACGTAAAATACCAGATGCATTTTACTTTTTGTAAGGACTTTTAGCTTGATTTATTCAATGAGAACCAGCGCACCGTGTCAGCTGCAAGGTTATCTTACAGGACAGGCTCTGAGTCAGGAGCAAGCTGGTCTTGCATTACTGGATCTATTTCCCTATTTTGTTTTGTCAAAATGCCACCACTGGAAACAGAAGCACAATGGACGACATCTCCCAGTTAGCGCTGATGAAGTTACAGTTAGTTGTGAAGTTAGCTTTTGTTTGCGAGAGCTGTGCAGCAGTCGCTTTTCTGAGCTAACATTGGCTTGTCTGCAGCTTCCCCCCAGGCCAGTGCATCACACTCTCTCCTTCTATCAGATTCAGCAACAATGTGATCTTTGGCTGCCAGCCATCCTCAGATATGGCAGGTTGTTTGCTCTTAATGTTCTTAATAACATTTGGCTTTGTTGCCTTTCTGGAGGAAATGTTCCCACACTGAGCATCATTTAGCACTCTTAACTTTTTCTCTCCTCTTCACTCCTCCAGCAAAGCCGTTAGCGGACAGTATCTTATGCAAATTAACCTAAGAACCGTAAACATGCATAACCGGTTAGAAATATTCTTAGTGGTTGGCTGATGACATCCCTACTCACAACGATGGAAAGCTTGAGAGTCTACAGTTCTATGTCACCTTGGTAAACCGTGAAGATTGTGTGATGAGGCTGAAAGCTCCATAACAAGCAAATAAGTGGACTTAGGATTTGGAATTTCGCTAGTTTTGTCAACCAACTTAAGATAATTGTAATAAATGTATTATTTTTTTTTAAAAAGTGAAAGGTGCATTCAGGTAAGGCAAGGACAGGCAATGAGATCGGAAGAGCTGTCCACTCTGACTGCGCTGCTAAAACACCTGCGAGCATCAGAGCAGCAAGGAACACATGCACATACTCTTAAACATTTATAAAAATATATAAATAAGTACAAACACGCAACCTTATTAAGCACAGACTCTGTCTCAGCTGTCTCTTTTGCCCTCTATCTGTCTCTCACACATGTCTACATCAAACCCCCAAACTTTCAGAAAGAGGTGTGACCTGAAACAACTCTTATCTATCAGCCGGTGGACAGGTTTAAGCCGTTCCCCCATTTTGTTTAGCTGTTGTTTCTTTTCTCCGCCCCTCTTTGTTTCTTTTGCTCTTTTCTCTGCTGCCCTCCATCTCTGCTCCCAGTGAGGTAAATGGCTGCTGAAAAGATAATGGAATGTCTTCTGGCTTGGCCTGGCCTCTCCATCTTCTACGGCTCTGACACCACATTGGGAAATTAAAACAGGAGGGGAGGGCGAGCGAGAGGGGGAGACGAGGAAAGTAAGAGGAGGTGGCGAGAGGGATGACATGAGGGAGGGGAAAACTGAGAAAAACAGAGAGATAGGGGGACCAATGGAGGGGAAGGGAGAGGCGATGGCGATGTGGTTGTGTGTATGTGCGTGTGCGTCAGCGATCAGGGTCAGTACATGACACTGAGCTCAAGGGCTCTTACCAGAGATAGAGGAATCAGGCGGGAGAGGCAGAGTGGACCGGGACAAAAAGTGTAATCAGTTTTTTGATTGGAGCAGATGACCCGACACTGACCGCTGCAGAGCCATACAGTTGGCTAGGGGTGTGTGAAATAACAAGGACCTTCCTCCAAACACAGCTCCAGTTTTGTCTATTCAATATAATCTGTGTTCACAACTCAAGAGTTTGAGAGCTTCAGTGCCTCGAGTGGCTGTATCCTCTGAGAAGGGAGACTTTAGAAACTAATCTCAAAAAGCTGTACTTAATTATTTGTAAATGATTTTGCCTCTGCAGTAACAGCTCACAACTCGATCAACTCACAGATTCCTCTTTTTGGTCACCACTGAGGCCGCTGTAGGTGACCCTGTAGCTCTCCACGTGGGGGTCGTCTAGCTCCCACGATGCCTCTAAGCTCTGGGTGGTCTCGTCACTCAGCTGAAGGTTCCTCACAGCTTGACGTGCCACTGTCACACCACATCACAGATGACAGTTATTGTACCGAGTTACTGCAGGATTTCTGTATCACAAACTGTCACGAAATCTTGACTTGAGCTACTTTTTCTCCACGCTTTTAATGCGGTCGGGTAAATGATGGATTAGAAAAATGTCAGTCAAAATGCCAGTAAGCTGAAAGAAAATCATAACGGTTACTGTCAGAGTGCCAACATGCTCAGACAGCTCTGATGCGCTGGATGATAAAGTCGGCCCATGTGGAACATTTTTTAGCTGCGACCTGCAGCTCTGGTCGCTCTCACTGAACTTTAGCATAGACGACACACACCTAAAGTGGGTGTAGCAGTGGGAGTGGCCTATAACAAAAATATCTCCAACTTCTAAATGGATTCACATAACATGACCAAACCTTGTAAGGCAAACATACACAAACAAACCATTTTGTCACTTCAAATGGACAAAGCAGATTTCTTTTTGTCATTGATGACAGTTTGCCCCACCCATACATTTCAGCCTCACCCCTCTCATAACCCATGATCTTTTCACAGTGCACTCATCATTGATATCAGCATGTGCCATGTGCATGTAAAAGCAATGTACCTGCCTGTACCTGCTTGCAGCTATAATCTCAGGAAACACTACTTGGGGTTAGAAACAAGATAAAGTGTTTTTTGTTTGTCCTTTGTTTCATCAGTCTCGATAACAGCTTTACAACAAGCAGACACGTTTTAAAGTCTATGCAGTCCTGATTGGATGAAAATCAGTTTGAGGGCCTCCATACATAATGCGGCCTGAAACTACAAGCCTTGATTTTTAAAAGCCGAGGCAACTAGCTCCCTTTCAGTTGCCCACTTTTGTGAAACCACAAGGTGTGTTTTTCCCACTAGCACTTAAAAGTTTCAAACAAAGATAATGTGCTATTTAAAAGTTTCTAGGATAGCGAGTGGGGACTTGAGTAAGGAAGACGTGTTGCTTCTGCTAGCTGTGAGAGGAGAAGCGGCTCTGACTCGATTAGTGATAGTAGCCGGGTCCTCACACAAAACACAATCCAGATGGCCTCCGAGTTGCCTTTGAGAAAATGAAGTTTAAACTACGGTCTCTGGGTGAAGCCAGCTTGGTAAATGCACTTATAAAAACACAGGAGATCTTCCTGATGTTTTTCATAAGATGGACCCTGCTTGAAAATGTTATCTGTGTTGCAGTTTTGCATACATCAGCCTTAGTCAGAACAGACAGTGTGAAGCTTTCAAAGCCCTCAGTAATTCTGGTTTTGCTTCCTGAAACTAAATGAGCAACAAAGACCAAAACTCAGCAACAGAGACTTGCTAGAATTGTGGTTGCACTCTGGCAACATGCACTGGCAACTAATAGAGCTTTTCAAATTTTGATGGCAGTAGACTTTTTAGACAGATGCTTTGGCTTAAATCATGATTAGAATTGGCCAGTCTCTCTGCTAGGATAATTTTTTAGATCAAGTTCCGCTTGAACTTAGCCTGGGAAAAAGTATTTGCAGGTTTTAACCTCACTAACATTCAGAATAGCTTCATTTCATGGCACATCTTTTAATCCATCATGACCAATCCCATCACATATTTTCAGGGTTGGTGTGTAACTAATGACATATTGTTTCGCATTCATCTTCCATAAAGATGAAAGTCAGCTATTAGACTGTTCACATTTGCATTATTGAGAGGGCGATGCCACACAAAAGTAATTTAGATACTTCTTACCTTTGGTAGCAATCGTTGTTGTCTCGGTCACTGGGGAAATACAGAGAGCATAAATCAGATAATTAGATAGAAACTCTCACCAACAACTCTCTGTATCAATAACTAAGGTAATTAGACAGAAATACATAAGAAGTCATTGATGGGAAAATAGATTTTCTTCTTCTGAGAAAAGCTGTGACAAACAAATCAATGCAAATAGACTCACGCAGTGCTCCGCTTTGAACTCAGAGATGCTAATTTTATGATCCAAAAAGGCATGTGTGATTCGACTAGCCTGTTATTCTCAGCAGACGGTGGCACTTCAATGAGGAGGGTTAGTTAGGTCTCAGGCTAATTTCAACATCAGCGCAGCGAGGAGATAATAATTCATGAAATTACACTCATCTCTTTATCTAAGTTCTAGAAAGGTTTTTGGATTTAGAATTTCGTCAAGTCTTGTTTTGATTATATCAACACAACAGCCATCAAACAGTGGATTGTTACTCACATGTAGTCTCTATAACAGAGACGGTGTCACTCTCCGATTCATCTTTGAATACGGCCGTCAACATAACCTCGTACTCAGTAGAAGGGCTCAGACCCATCAGGGTGTATCTGTTATCACTTCCACTCAGGACCACCTACAGAAGAGAAATACACAGTCTCATTTGACTTCCAAGAATATCTTCTTCCTACAAAAATTCTACTTCTGGCGGATGTTGGCTAATATATTCAAAGCTGTCAAACATGTGCTTCTGCTGTTTATAAACTGTTTTATAACTGTTTTCTTTGGAGGAAACCTAAAGATTTTTATGCAGGACAGATGTCAGTTAATCTTCATTATGTCACAATTTCCTCCAGTTTGAATCTGAGCTTCCAACAAGGATAATGCATATAAAAACCTCTATATTACAAACTGAACTAGCCCACAAACATGCTTCCCATGTCCAAGTACATTTTGTCATGTTGTGTTTCACGTTAAGTCACCTTCTCCTATTTTGTATTCATCCATTGTCACTAAATTCACTGGAGGAAAGTAAATAAGAAGACTTTCCTGAGTTATGCTGAAGATGCTATAAAATTCTGGGCATTAACCAACAGTCTGACAAGATTATTTATACTTTAAGTACAACACCAGATTTCCAAAACCACGATCATCACACAGTTTTTGTACAAAAAGCTGCTAAAAACATGAAATGAAAAATCGCCTCAGCGCTTACATGTTCAGTCATGAAAACAGCAGGAAGTAGTGGTGCATATTTTAAAAAGCTGGTATCTGTAGAAACAATGGGGGTTTGGTCATAATACTGGGTTTAATAAATTATGAATTTAGAAGTTGACATAATCATCAAGTAAGCAGCATTTAAATATACTTTGCTAGGTTAAAATAAATTCAATGCGAATAAGGCGAGCCTAAGAACCTAAAATGATTATCACGCTATTACTAATTCAGAAATGTGTGGTTTTCCCTAAATACAGCAAAACAGCAAAGCCAGTTGGATCAACTACCGCTACGGGACTCCAAAACGACCAGTGTAATTTGTACGATACAGACCCCAAGGTATACACAAAGAGGTCATCAAAAGTACAGCTTGCTTCCACAGAAAGCAACACTGCAATTGGAATTTATTGCAGATGACTCAATAACCATATTATGTGCAGGAATTTGTTTCTTTGCCGAGCCCTTTGAGGCGCAGTTACATGCAAATTTCACCAATGGGGCCGACCATTTGAGCCTTCGCTGAAGCAAGTGCATCTTTAGTGCTTCATCCGCTCTCTTTTCTTTGCACATCTCCATGCATTTTATCAGGTATATTTCCATATTTTAAAGCATTGCCGAGTGTGGTTTCTGCCAGATTAAATAGTGGATTCAATCAGATATTTTTTAGGGAGTAACAAAGAGCCGGAAAATCCCCAAAACCAGTTTTCAAAAGGGTGTCAGGGTGGCAGTAAAACAAACGAATCCAAACACAACAGCATGACGCACCAAAAGGATCAACAGTGATATAATTTACTCCTCTCGTGGATCTCTAGATTGTCATAAAGTTTTAATCTGGGTAATCTCTCACTCTGTTTGTGTATCTGTGTCTGTGTGGCTGTGTGATTGTATTATGTTTAATCTCCGCTCAGATATAACAATACAGAGAAGTCGGCAGAGGATGTAAATGTGTGTTTGTCTATGGACATGTCTAGCATATGTGGGTGAGACACAGAGAAAAGCTGCTTGTATCCCTTTCTCTATGCTGGTGGAATTACCAGCCCACCTCTCCAACTCCCCAGAGTGTTATTTTCAGCTCTGATGGCTCTTAGCAAAACACACAATGATACGCACACACACTCACACAACATGCTCACACACAAACACACTCTTACAGACCTAAGGGCTCTATCGCTGCCGCCCAGCTGTCTCTAAACCCCAGATCATGGTAATAAAACATCGAAGCCATTAATTTCTAGATTTATTCAGCCTTTATTTATACTCAGCCATGCCAGGGGCTTTACCAGCTACCACTGTAGTTAAGCTTATATGAAGTCTATAGAGTACAGACTCTCTATCTGGCCACATGGAGTGCAGGCGGGGGTTCTTCCTCTGGAGATAATAAGTGGACCCCAGGCAAAATCCAAAAGTCAAGGGTCCATGCATATAATTCATCTTTTGATGCTGATCAATTCATTTGTGTAAACACTGTCATGTTTCTTCTTTTATGCATATGAAAGTTGTTGTTGGTGAAATTACATCTTAAGAAAACTGTCGTGACCGACCGTATTTTATTGAAACTGACCTCCTTTGTGTCGCCGCCTGAGAACGGTGCCCATGAGAGTCTGTAGAGGACAATGTCACTGGCTGAGTGATCCCAGTTGACCTGGAAGCTGTCGGTGCTGATGTCGTGTGCGCGCAGATTCAAAGGACCGGGAACTGGAGCTGAATGATAGAGAGAGCACTTACATTTTTGCTTTTTCAGTTTCACTTTTACCTTCATATGCAGACTGCACATTTTTTAAATAATGTGATTTTACACAGTGTCTTACGCTGGATTTTCCTCCCACTAAGAAGAACAGGCTCTACATTTGATGTGACAGAGAGAGAACTGACCAAAGGAAGCTTGGCAGGCGCTCCAGCTGGACTACATGATGCAACTTCCATCGAAATGTTGCATGAAACATTTCGATGAAAAAAAAAACTAGCGGTACAAACTTTTTAATTGTCATTGCACAACAATGCAAAAATGTAGTATGGTTATAGCTATACCACAAACTAGGATTAGTTTTGAATATGGTACAATCACTGACCTGGACTTGAACTGTAGCTGCCCTGACTGCAAGAGGCGTTCATTTATTTTTAACTTTAAACTGTTTGTTGAGCAATTATCTTAACTTACAACAATAACTCTTGTGCCACAGCATGTTGGTGTGAATTACCACCATTCCCACTCCTCCACTCAAAAACCTTCAAAGTGCTAACACATTTGTGTAACTTCATGAAGACCCTTTCTAAAACCTGCTCCACTGAACAAAGTTTGCCAGGAGATAAATAAAAATCAACACAGCCCTTTAGAGTGAGTAGTTTAATAGCTGCTTGCCAGAAATACATTTCTTTCAGCTTACTCAGCACTGGAGCCCAACTGCTTGTTGCTTAAAGGGATATTCCTGCAAATCAATATCTGTTAGCGTGACAGAATAGTAAGGGACAGTGAAATGACCTTTTAATGTGACTGGGCTATTATGCCGAGGTGTAAATGAGATGGGCAGACCGCCAAAATAGCAGCAAGGACTAGTAAGGGTAATAAAATTCAGCACTGTTTGCAGAGAAATGGTTCGCCTTCTAATGGTATTGATACAACCATTTTTTTCAGGAAATTGAGATGAAATTGTCCTCAGCAGAGATGGAATAACACCACTGCGGAAGACAAATTGGACTATAATAAAAAAACAAATGAACAAATGTACTTGATAACATCTACATTTGAATTCAGGGTTTTGCAATAAGTCCCAGAAATGAACTGACAAAATAAGTACTGTATGCTTCCCAGGAGTGGAACGATCAGTCCAGTGTTTCTCATTAATTAATGAGACTCTGGCGGCCTGCCATAGTTTAAGTTGATGCACCACAGTCTCATATTGATCAATAAAATTGTCATAAAAGTGCTGAAGACCTCCAGCGGTTTGTGCCGTTGTTCAAAGAATCGATACAATATCATGATAAAACTGGTCATTTAACCTTTTAATCCTTACGGTCAAAAGGCAAATGTTTCTTACTGGTAGTGAATCCATCTGTGAGTGGCTCTGATTGGCCCACGTCATACAGGGCAAAGATGGCCACCGAGTACTCATTCAGAGACGTCAAATCACTGAGGTCATAGGAGGTCACATCTCCCACCTCCACCTGCACGACACACACAGACACATGACATTCAAACAAAAAGACAAGTTGACCAACCGGTTCAAAAAGAATAAACTTCAGGAGTAACATGTACCTATGTGCTATCTATACACACACACATATATGTATATGTATATGTATATGTATATATATATATATATATATATATATATATATATATATATATATATATATATATATATATATACATATATATATATATGCAAACAGACTCACGCAGCGCTCCTTGTACACATATACACACAAATGTATATATACGAATACACACACAAATATATATATTATATATATACATATATACATATATATACATACATCTTCAGTCAGTCAGCTGAAAAGGCCAAGAAATGACTAAAATGTGTTATTTGTAAAGATTAACTCTACATATGTATGTATTCTATTTTAATACGTAAGTACATTTAAAACAAAACAAAATCTGAGTCTTTTGTACCTTCAATATCAAATACTTAAACTCAAGCGCCTATGGAATTGTAGTATCTGTTCGTTTTCAAGATGATTTATCTCAATGCTCAATACTCATTCTTGTCTGACCTTTTCATACCAAGAGACATCCCTTCAGTTAATCTCCAGTGTATCCCATCCTTCCATCCCCTTTTTTACACTTTTTATTATCTCTTCTTATCCAGACACAGATGCTCGCAGATTAGAAAAAGCTGTCACATATAATTTCATTTAAGAATTTTGTTTTGAAACCCTGTAGTTGCACATGTCATACACACCTCCTCCGTGACTAATCCGTCTGTCTTCACCCACATGATGCGGTAGCCTTTAACTCCTCTGGGCGCGGGGGCCCAGCTGATGTGGGCGGAGTTGTGAGTGATGTCAGAGAACTGGAGGTTGCTGGGAGGGCTCAGTGGCACTGAGGGGAAAGAGAGTGAGAGAGAGCGAGTGTTTGTTTGTATGCTCCTGTGCTTCTCGCTTTGAAAGACCCAGTTTGATTGTTTGTTGTCTAAATGTAAGCTATGGCTGGGACTGAGGCTCAGATTGAGGGCGCTCAAAAGGATAGAAGGTAAATGAATTGTATATGTGTGCAATACTCACATGTCGTTTCCTGGTTTGTAACAGGGTCACCTGCTTCCTCTCCATACATGGCATAAACAGTGACGGTATATTCAGTGTGAGGGCTCAACCCATCCAACTCGAACTCTGTCACTGCATCTGATAACCTGACCTGGATACAAACACACAAATCCACACATTGCAGCATTTAAAACAAATCTTTGATTCTCTGCCAAGTAGCTGTTTAAAATTATAAATCCAACACACATTTATCCACTCAATGTATCTTTTTTGTCCTTCTTTTCTTTATCATCCTTTTAATACCTCCTTCTCGTCCGACTCCCCGCCATGTGAAAGTGGTGCATACAGCAGCATGTAGCCAGCGACTCCCTCCACACTGTCCCATCTTGCTGTCATGGTGCTGTGAGTTACATCTAACAGCTGGAGGCCCGTCACTGTGGGGAGGGCCACTTCATACACACACACACACGCACACACACACACACACACACACACACACCAGCCACACACAGACAAACATACAGCATGGTTCAATCAAGGAGGAATCATAATAATAAACCAAGTCTGGTGAGTTTTGTACATTGTTATAATATCACAACACATGGTGTTGGCAGGATCTGATTGGAAGTCTAAAAACCTTATCCTTGTATTATGAGTGCATCATTGTCAATATGTCTGGCTTCCATGGCTGTCAAACTTTGCAGCCATAGTTATTAACTGGTGGTCTCAGATGTTGACTGAAGCATTGGAGCGAGGTTTTGTACACGCATTTCTGCGCGTGTGTTTGTGTGTAAGAATAAACTTACGGGTCGTTTCTGATCCTCTCAGAGCTTCACTTGCCTCGTTTGCATACACAGCAAACACAGCCAGCTGGTACTCCGTGAGAGAGCTGAGATGCTGTAACACCACTGAAGTCTCACTGCCGTCCACTACAGCCTGGGGTGCAGGAAAAGAAGTGGGGAGGGAGTGAGAGGGGAGGCGAGGTGAAAAATTGATGGAAGGGACACAAAGGGTGCCGAAATGGATGGGGGAAGAAGGAGGGAAGGGTCGGGGGACAAAGAATGGCAATGAAAATGGAAAGTGGAGTAATAAATGTGGGAAGATGAAAATGACAAATGGAAGAGAAGAATGAGGAAGGAAGGCAGGGCAGGAAAGAGAGATCGAAAGAGAATGGCAGAGGAGGAGAAAAACACAATCGATTTATTGAATGGGATGAAGCACAAATGCCCAAAGTAAAATAATATTTTTTCATTCTCATCTGAATGGATGACAGTTGTGATACAGATTAGGTCCGGGACGAGCCAGCTGGAAAGGTCTCCTCACATGCGGCTCCAGACCATCTGGTCCCTGTAAACTCAGCTAACCAAAAGATTTAATAGTTTCTGTGGTCAAATGTTCTGGAAAAATCAAGCAGGTGCCTGGATCAGCCTGAGTATCATTTCTAGTGAGCCCTCATTACCTGTATGGATGTTCATGGGAGCTGTGAATGGAGGGATGAGAAGGAGAAGTATGGATGAATGATACCAGCAGTGTCTCAGGGAAAAACTGAGCTCAATCCATACACCTGCCCCGAAGACCTCAGATGCAGTGAGTCCCATCAGAGTAGTAAATATGATGGAACAGAACAGAGTGTACCCCCGCCTTAACCTACCTTTGAGCTCTTATAGCACAGAGTCACTGCTTGAAATTATATGGATATTTCCATTCTGTATCAGGGGTGGAAGTACACACTGTGAAAGTTACAGTAATAAAAAAATATATTTTTTGTGTACTGTAACAGGAGTGCTTATTTTTACTTAAAGTGGTGATAGAACAATGTTCTGGCTTTAACTTATCATTCTGGACTAAATACTGATTGCACATTGTAATGGCTGTAATCATACCATCTGCTTATAGAATGGATCTCTATAAGCCTCACTCTCATTGTGCTATTCAGTCTGCCACCAGGCTTGATTTTTCCCAGAAAAATTAGGGCAGCATAACAGCACAAATGACGTGCATCTGAAATTGTGCAAACAAAACAGGAAGTGGCATTGTTTTACCCGGTCACTATCCCAAGCTAACCGTGGAACAACTGGAATAACTGTGGAAACTCTACACTGCAAAAGAAAAAGAACCCCGCTGATGGAGGAGGCCAAGAAGACGAAAACAAAGATTGATAGAACCCGAGGTAAAATAAGACTCCATGAACGGGCATTCACCGGTGTTTTGTCAAAGTCTGCTCCCCTGTTGATATGTGTTTCCCCTTACGACCGGTACTTGAGACGGTTCAAAACCGGCATTCTTTCTACTAGATCAGTAAGTAATAAAAACCTACCCACTTAATAATACAACTGGATGTTTGCCCCTGCGTTTTTTTTTTTTTGCAGTGAGATTAATTATCTAGGTTAAACTGGGATTGTTATGTTTGTTTTTTATTCTGGAAAGTACTCGAGGTGCTAGAGGTAGCCAAGCTGCTAATGCCAGAGGGCTAACACTGCAGAGTTTAAGAGTTGGTTATTTTTGCTTTAAGTAGTTTTTACAACAAGTACTGTACTATAAAATTTAGGACGACATCATTGTGGGTTAATAGAAGCAACGAACAAACAAAACAACGTGCATGCGTAGTGAGACAAAACTCAAACACACCTAAAATGGAATGAAATGTATTTATGTCTACTTACTTACGTTTTCAGAATTTTGTGATAAAGTGATACTTTTGTTAATACTGGTTTCAGCTTTTCCTAACTGAACTTGTTGAGAAAATCTTTTCATTACTGTGAAAACCATGATGTTCTCAGCAAAAAACTAAATATAAATATACCTCCTGTGGTTCTCCTCCCGTTGCAGGATAATAAACCACTCTGTATTTCTCTACGTTTCCGGGGGCATTGCTCCATGACACCCGAAAGCTGTGGGCTGTCACTTCTGATGTCACCAGGTCAAGTGGTGCCCCCACGGTCTCTGGTGTATGTTCTGAAAGAAGTAAAGGCAGAAGAAACGGGAAGTGTAATAGATTGCATCAGATGACAATAATTTACACCCAGTAAGGGACTTTTGACTAGAAAAACTCGTGCTCGGAAATCATAGTAGAAGTAGATAGTGTTGAAATAAAATAAAAACACATTAAACTGGATTTATGATGGCCCTTTAAAGACATCCGCTTTCTTGTTTTTCCATCCTCCATCTTATTATCCACAAAGACAGAAACTTATAAGAGGAAAGACTGAGAAATAGTAGCAGAATGAAGGAAGAAGAAAATGAGCCCTGAAAATGCCGGATATCATCGACACCGCCCTCACAAAGAAGAAACTGTGCATTAAATCCAACCATTTCTGGACACCCAAGCTCTATCTAAATATACAGGGACTGATTCACACCAAACAAAAGCTACTTATTCACCGCCACCGTTACATTATGAACAGCCTAATTAATAACTGTTGATTTACTCAAGATAGTTGCTGTTTCTGTGTTATTTCTCTAGTTGTAAGCACATTAAAATGCTTGTCTAGGATGTTTTGCATTCATGACCGCTTGACAGTCTCTCTTTCACATCTCTTTGTCTGCTTACTCAGCTTGATCTCCTTGTCTTGCTGCTCCACTTGTTCACACACTGTTCTGGTCAGTCCCTCCACTATTGAGCTCATGATGTGGAAGTCAGCCACGTTGTAGACATGAGTGTTGGCCGGCTCTGAGGCGATGGAGAGCAACTCGTTCTCATCTGCATTCTTCACACCTAGGTAAGTAAGGGCAAATATATGATTATTGGAATACAATTTTGAGCCAAAGCATCTCCATATAAATTCATCAGAATACTGTAGGAAGTATTGTTTTTTAACTAATTGTGATAGACATGGGACTCCTCCTAAGAGTTTGGCTGTGTGTGTCCATTCTCACCGATAGCAAACAGCTCAACACCAGCATTTCGCAGGCTCTCTGCAGGTGGAATGACATCATCCTGGGATTTCCCGTCCGTGATGAGGATCCCAATCTTGGGTATACCGACCCTCGAGCCTGATTCAGGCCTGAAACAGTTCTCCAAGATATAAGTCAACGCAAGGCCTGGAGAGACAAGGAGAGAGAAACAAAAGGAGGGAAGAGGAAGGAAGACATAATCAGGGGGAGGAGGGTAGATAAAAGGATAAAGAAAAGGAGACAAGTATTTAAAAAATACTTAATTACAATTTAAAAAAAAAGTTAGGTAGCATCAGTAGGATCCAGCACCTGTGAGAGTGTTTCCTCCTTTGTAGGGTAAGTTCTTGACAGCATCGATGACAGTATCTTTAGTGGAGAATGTATTTAGATGCCACTCTATCCTTGGATCACCACTGTACTGAGCCAGACCTGGAAACACGTTAACACAACTTGTCATTTGTCTATATCATTCGCTCCAACTTCGGCTCATACCATAGCTAATGGGTAAAATATTGGGCAGAATGTTTCATTGGTCCCATGTCAGACCAATTATTGAAGACGGCGATAGCAGGGACCCACCTATTCTCGTCTTATCGATGCCAACATCAAAGGCATTGACAAGGTTTTCCAAGAACATGCGGACCAGTCGGAAGTTGAGGCGACCAATACTCCAGGAACCATCCACCAGGATCACGATGTCTGCAATGGCCTCAGTGCGGCACACAAACTGATCCACTAAAAGAAGAAGAGAAGAAATTCCAAATTTACTTCAGCCACGCACAGGCCGACAGATAAAAAGCCGGATAAATAGGTAATTGGAAAGATACCTCCCATTGAAAATAAAATGGTTTTACTTTTGATATGCAGGTTTATTAGTCAAAACTCAGAAAACACAATAATGTCACACTTCCAGTCTGCAAGTTTCATGTTGTCTTTATTGTACAAAATAACTAAAAAAGCCAGAAACAGAACTCAGAACATTAAACAGACACATAAGATTTTCTTTTTATACTTTACAATGACAGAAACACACAATCTAAACCTTAGTCAGCCACACAAACTCAAACACATATGCTGGATCTCCTCTCGTTATCTGGTTCTAAAGACATATATAATGCAAAAATAGCATCTTGAGAGCCTTCTTTGAATTTTTTTTTTTTACCGGTATTTCTCCAAACCTCCTCGTCTTGGACAACTCTGTAGACTAATTATTAGGACACTGATTCACTCTTCATTTGAATTTCAAAGGAGAAATCTCATGCATGAAACCTCCCACCTGACAGTAACAGGAAGCACACACACACACACCCGTTTGTTAGTTCATTTATCATTATTTTGTAACTGCTTATCTTGTCATCCTGCCGTGTATCATTCCCATGTACATGAATACAACCACTTAACGTTGCATCATAAATCTAATTTCTGTCTACAAAAGCAACAGAGAATAGTCCAAAAGATGCTGATGAGGTTGCTGACGAAAGGAAATGCGAATTATTAATTTGCATTTTGTTCACAAAAGTACATTTAAAAGATTCATATAAAGATTTGCAGAGTGGAGTGATACCTTATGAGTCAATGAAGGTAATTCATCAGCTGCTGGCCAATCCAATCAATCCAAACTGAAAGCAATGGGGACTATTTACACATCTCCATTATGACAGCAGAGTTAAAGGTTCTCACAATGCTTTAACAAGTGGCTCAGGTGCATACTGGGTAATTGCAATGCTCTGGGTTAGTCCCAAGACCTTTTGTTAGAATCTTGTCTCCCTTGTGTCCTCCTCACTATACACTGCCAAATATCAAAGGTAAAATAAAGCTAAATAAAATGAGCGGCTATTTGCTGGCAAGAGGAAAATTTACTGTATTTAAGCAGGTCATTTACTTAAAATATATAAGCAACCCTGCACTGCTGGTGCTATTTGTTCTTCCATCTCTGGCCAACACTATCTCAAGATTGAAATTCATAAAAGACACTGTCTAACGATAAAACATGCAGGTATTCTTTTCAAGAAGTGATTTTCCAGACAGAGCCTTCTGTCAGCTGTCTGTGTCTGTCTGACTGTTTGAACCATCCATCTGCTACAGACGGCAGACGGAGGAGAAAAGAGAAGACAACAAGGTCGTAAGAGATAGCTGATGACAATCTCTGGTTTGCAAATGCATAGCAAAAATGACATGCTATTATCCAACACTCATTAGATAGTGTTTTGAAAAAGCCCAGAAAATTATTAACATATCCTCAGGTTCAGGTATAATGGGAAAAGGCTGTAACTATTTTGCCGAAATGTATGATGTCTTTTAGAGTGGAAGGGAAGAGAAGAGACGAGAAGAGACGAGAAGAGACGAGAAGAGAAGAGAAGAGAAGAGAAGAGAAGAGAAGAGAAGAGAAGAGAAGAGAAGAGAAGAGAAGAGAAGAGAAGAGAAGACAGTTTCAGCAAAATGTCAAAAGGCTGACAGACCAAAGAGTGAAGCGATGGTTCTTTGTAGCATTTCCTCTCTAATGAAACAAATAAGTATAGCCTTTACAGAAAATCTAAGGTTAAAGAATAAAAAGAAAGGACCGTAAACTAAGCACCCAAAAGGATCCTTTAAAAGCGATAGAAGACTCACACAAAGACACAGTTTAACTGAGAAGGCTTTCTATAATAAAAAGTGAGAGACATTCAAAGAGGGTGTTAGTATCTATAGTAACTGCTGTTGACACTGTGGGTAAATAGAGAGATGAGGGTGTTTATGTTTAAGAAAGAAAGAGTCAAAGAGGGAGAGTGAGGTACTGTGCCATGGCATAAGTCATCAAGACAGACGAAAGGACATAGTAAACAGAGGATTAGAGGGTCGTAATTACAGCTGATTACAGCTCGCTGACCATTCCCTAGCTTATTGTTGGCAGAGTGGTGAGAATGTCCTCCAGCCAGGCATGACACTGGTGTTTTACATCTGAACCATCAATCATGGTTGCCCCTCTCCTTAACATTATCCCCGCTGACGTCTGTAAACAGTTTAGTCTGATTTCAAGGGTCATTTTTCCTAGAAGGAATCATTTGCTGGCATTTATTATAATATAGTTTGTGAAACAACTTGCCAACAGAAGATAATCCATCTCAGTTAATGTGAAGCCTTGAGTCAAAATTGAGTTTTAATGTTATTTCACTGTGCCAAGGTTGACGTGCTTCATATCAGTGTGTGTATTACATTATGCTCAATTTTCTGTCAGTCACCTGACAGGACAGAGGAACTGAAATATCTGCATTATAATTGAAATATTTACCATACTTTAATATGTTTTTATATTTTTTCTTTGTTAATTGGGTAGTAGTTCATTTGATGCAACAGTGGATTTAATTTAAGGTTTGTGTTGTATGAAAAAAACTAACAAGTTTAATAACATTCAGTCTGCATGCTTTGTTAACATTATTGGGTAATTTTCCCCACTTGTAAAAGGGATTTAACATTACGACACGTTTATGTTGAAGTATTGTTGAGATTTAATTTTACTAAAATGTACACATGGTAAGTAAGTAGTTAGAAGAACTAACTTAATTTAATAATATGTGACCCATTCACACTGAAGAGTGAAGTAATTACTGTGGAATATGGTTGACAAAGCAACCAAAATGCTGTTTATAATGATGTAAAATGGAAAAACTTTTCGTTACATTTTCATGCACGTTATAACTCACATTACAAAACACTGTGCCAGTAACATTAACTTACCAAATGAAACTGACTGTGTTAGGTTATATTAACCTTTACAAAGGCACATACTTTTAAAGACGTAACATGTGAAATATGGCCACATGTCAAAGGTGGCTCAAAAATAACCACTTACTGCTCAGATACTCTTTGCTGTAGCTATTTTGGCTGTAGCAATTAGCAAGAGAGCTCAGCTCAACTGTGCTCAACACTGAGCACCAACTCGTGACAGGACGGTCCAGGGCTATATGGTTAGCATGCTTATTAATTTTAGTAGACATCTCTGCAACAAACTATATAGACATCTCTGACATAACGTTGTTTCTTTGTTGATAATAGCTCAACTGAATGAATATATCAAACGAATATTCTGGCCATATCTTACACTTATATATTCTTATATATTATTTGGCTTTACATGTTGCTGAGCCTTTAATACCAAAGACCTTTCATAAGTTTAAACCTGATTTAACTAATCACCCCTTTGGATCAAACTAGAAGTTAATATGAATTTAAGAAGGACTACACAGAGACTTGAATGATTTACAAATAGCTGGTGCAACCGATTCAGGATGCACATTTTTCTATGGGTACCAACTGCAAGCATATAGAACATATATAGAATGTCAAGGTTTTATATCATTTTCCTGAAAAATGTCCACCTGTCTGTAGATTTCATCTGAATATAATTTTAAAATGAAATTTTTACAGTGTTTTGGTAAATAATCCACAATTGCTTCAGAATTAGGGCAATCACATCACCGATGTGTGTAAAATAAACACAGACCCAAAGAATACAGGATATAACATAAAGCTTTTGAAGGAGACAGAGAGATAGGCAGTCAAATGTAATGCAAACAGTACATGGTCCAACACAAAATAGGCACAAACTAGTGTATTCCTCTAAAAAATGTCTGAGAGAATGCTCCTAGTATTTTACTACTGTAGTAGCTATTGAATCCCTCTCTGCCTGACTGCCAGACAACAGCAGACTTGTCAAAGGTCCCACTCCTCCTTCTAAGCCCCATCTGCCTTTCTTCTCCTCCTCTTCTCTACCTCTTTCCCCCCTTTTTCTCTTCCCATCCAACGCCTTCGCTGCCGGTCAAAGTTCAGTTACTGGGGAAGAGTGGGGAACTGTGTCTGTGCGTGTACAAGGGAGAGAAAAAGCGTGAAAGGGAGAAGGGAAGCAATTGAAGCAGGAAAAAAGAAAAATGGTGAGAAGGCAAAACACTGTGTTTGGGTTTGATGAAATACCGCAGATATATTGACAGATTCTGTGGTGCCAAGAGTTTCTTTTGTCCAAGTCTACGGTTACTCCCGTTCTTCTCTCCCTCTCTCCACTCCTCTATCGCAATCTGTCCATCTCTGTGGCTACCTAATAAGAGACAGGCTTTGTTTGGCACCAAAGTCTTTCTTAAACTCTCTCTCGCTAAAACAAACCGCCACGGCAGAGCACAAGACACGTCAATCTCAACTATGAGTGTGTGTTCTTGTATTTCTATTCATATGGGGACAAAACATTCAAGTTGGAAAATCTTTTCAAGTGCTGCCACATTCAAGGTCCTCAACTTGTGACTGGGCCCTTTAATGGTGGAGACGTCACTGTTAAGATCAGATTGGATGCTAGGATAAGGTTAGATTTGCCAAAGTTTAAACTTATTTGAGCACTGTGTATTAGTCATAGGATGACATATCTGTACCTAAATAATCTGCCAAATCTCTGTATCTGTATTACATTTAACAACCTTTTTAGTTTCATCGACTGACAGTTCTTAACGTCATGGCTGGCATAAATACTGCAACTGCAGTAGAGTTTGGCTAGTTTTCTTCGTATTACATCTCAGCCAGCTACTGGAGCTGAAATCCATATTTCAGTCCACCAAAATGATTTCTTAGTATGCACGACAGCAACCAAGTATTTGAGCTTTACTTGACTACCATGTTACAGTGGATTTCACTTTAAACTTAACAAAGTGCTTATGTAAGAATTTCATTGAAAACGTATGTTGGCTTCATTTAAATATTGCTCAAAAATCAAACAAGAAAACAGCAAGCACCCACACGAGCAAGAGAGTGGCTGTCTATAGTAGCACAGCGATTATATTCATTATTTTCCAAAAAATGCAAAAAAAGAAAAATTTTAATACTTTATTCAGCTGTAACCAGAAATACTTGATTTCAGTTGCACACATTATACATTTAGTTTTAAAATAGGGCTTTTCTCACAGTAGACATTTTACTTGTCAAAGCAAGAAAAGCATGGGTGTTACTAAAGATAACGACGGCTCCGTTCTATTCGAGTGTCCCAGTAGGCCTCGACAATTTGAAAGTGAGCCAACGTGTACAGTACTTACACTCTGAAACAGAAGCAGCTACAACTCAAACATTTTATTTCATCAAGCTGAATGCGCAGACTTGTGTCCATGTCTCTATATTCACTGATTGTGAACCATGAGGTTGGCTGAACTGCATCTGAACCTTATTTGCATAGAGGGACATGATTAGAAAAGGCGCAGCCATCACCGAACCTATTTACATGCGAGCACAAAATTGGACAAACACCAGCCGTAATTGGCATGCGAGCATGTATTAGACGGACCGTCCACCTGGTGTCCATGAGAGAGCGAGCAGCCACATTTTACAACTCAGCCCACTGCAGTCTGCAGTGCTGTGGGAAAAATTATGTGGCTCCTTGACAATTGAATTAACTTGTGTGGGAGAGGAGAAATGGGTATTAAAAATGTGAGCGCAACAATGGTACCCAGTGTTGGCGGGCTTCAACTTCTAGCAGAGCAATGACAGACACGCATGACGAAATCTGGGATCAGATCCGCAAACTAGAACAGAGAAATTATACATACAAGTTGTATAACTAGCAGTTTGTAGTAGTTACATGTGCAGCAGTCCACAAATACACAATTAAAGCACATATAGGATTAAACACATATACGTATGGGCTACGCAAAGCAAAGCAGAGCAGATTAATTAAAGCGAAGCAGATTGCTTTTTAATCTCCTACTCCCAGGAGGTAACACACACTCTCAAATTATGTATATAGTTGGGAAAGTAATGTATACACAATACACAAACAAATGAATACAGACTCACACATCATCAAACACACACGCTTATCTAGGTGAGAAAACTTTTACACCCTCTGTTTCTTCCTTCTCTTTGTTGCTCTCTCTCTATTCTCATTAACAGTAGCTCTTCCCAGCTGGCCTTGATTTATTGCTGACCTCTATTTAGCCAGGGATCAGCGGAGTGTGCTGTCATTTCAATCTCTCTCTAGTTAAGTTTTATTTCCCCTGCCACTGTGATTGTGTTTCAGTGTCTGGAATTAACATTGAGAGCAGTGACAGACATGCAGATAGATAGAAAGCAGCAGTGACAGTTGCTACATCGATGATAACATTTCCCTTTTCTCTGAACCTGCTTTGAGAAGAGCACTTCACCTCCAAGATAAGGCTAATTGATTACAGAAATAATTGGAAGTTTGTTCGAAATAGTTTAACAGAAGTTGATATGTTTGATTTTCATGTATTAATCCACTTGGTATTTGAGTATACTTCAGCGAAAGGACGACTTGGAAATAATATTATACAGCAGGTGAACTGCCCAGTTATGGTCACCCCAGAGAGATGATTTCTCAATATATCATTTCAGGATGAATAGTAATAAGACCCATTTCTCCCGCCTGCTGTTTATCATGTGGAACCTAATGTTTCAATATAAGCAGTTTCCTGTATGTTGTACAGAAAAATGTCCACTTTAAATCAATACAGTCTGGTCTTTTGCACCTCATCTGTTCATGTGTAGGTGTGCTTGCTAAGTGCTCTACCAAACAGAGATGAAAATGTGGACAGCATTTAAAGAGGTAGCCACAATGATGCTATGATGATGTGAAACATTGACCTTGCTGGCCAGATTACCATAGCATAACGTTGTGTACACCTGTTTAACCCCTTGAAACAAAGAAGAGAGGGAATTTATTGTAATTTTATACAAAAAAATCCATTATTCTCACTTCCTCGAAAATGATATATTTCTAATAGGTTCTTGTTCAAAACATTTAACTAAGAGTGACAACTAATAAGTAAATCACAGATGGTTGAAACCCTACAATCTGTCTATACCAGGTTGTTGTGCAATGTGCAGGCATTTATTTATATACACACCCTAAAAAGCACATGTTAAACCAATTTCTCTTTGGAATTATCCCAGTCACAGGAATTTTATATTGAAGTACATCAAATTATAGAAACAACATGCCTTGGAAATGTTAAACATCTATCTGTACAATTAGGTATGGTCAACTGTCATTAATTGGTTAACCGTTGATAACACTTTTGAAAGTTCTCGCATGTCTGCAGGTTCATTTTCTACAGCCACGCTGTCTGCTCACAACTTTGCTGGAGCAGTCTGAGGTAAAAACCGAAACATGCTAAAATAAGCTCAGTATGAGACCATTTCCTCCAGAAAGGCAACAAAGTCAAATGTAAGGTAAAATGTGTGATTCTACTTTTCAGTTTAGCAGTAGTACTAGCATTATGCTGTACCACATTAAGAACAAGCACCCTGCTGCCAGGTTTGAAGATGGCTTGCAGCCATAAATTCAGTCGCTGCTGGAAAGGGGGGACCTTGTGATGCACTCTGGGGAGATATGCTGCCAATCAGTGTCGTACCTAGAGGATGAGGGATTCCAAGAGCTACTTCAGAACTTCGAGTCCATGTAGGGCTTTCTCAGACATCCTGAAGCATAATTTTTCCACAAATCTGAACAACAGCTACCAGTGACGGCATTAAGTGTCTCAAAAAATCCTGCAGCAAACATGCAGTAAAGCTTTGCACAACTTTTTACACTTGAAACCAAATCCATGTCAATCTTTTACAGATCCGAACACCGCAGGCTAAAGATGCAGCAGTGAGAACTGACCCATCTCAGCTCGAATTAGGCCGGCTGATGTGTCGCCTGCACTGGTGTCGTAGAACGTAATGCAATCAGCGTTTCATAGCGAAGTCAGCTGGTCACAATGACAGTTTTGGATGGAGAAAAAAGAAGATCACCTACTCAATGTGTAACTGCTGTCACGATGAGATATTTTAGGTGGCTACAAATTATATCAAGCTACAAAAAAGCATGAAGAATAGAAATACGGACAATTATTGCAATACAGATGATATACTGTCTTATCTACTTGCATTTGTGCAAACTGGAAGGTTTTTAAAAAGTTACAAACAGTGCAATAGTTGCAAGTTTAAACTTTCCTTTCGCATATCTTTGGTCTAAACAGGGCTTTATTTTTCCCAATATGTTGGTTTTGGGTTAGGGCTCCTTTAAGAAAGAGCATTACGTTAAGCATTAAGTTTGAGATGATTATTTAAGAGGGTTGTAATGAACTTGTTAGTCATCATTGCTGATGGCAGTAATGCGATATGATCCAAAACTCCATATTAGCTGATTAATGGACCTTGAGATAATGACATGCGAGATGGTTTCATCAAAATGATGAAAAAGTGCTCATAAAAAATGGAGATTTAGACGTCTACAATTCCTCTACAACTGGTAAATTCCCACCTGCTGATAAAGTTCATGTACAGTTATTAAAAAAACTGCTTCGGCATCAACCTGGAGAGCAGCCTTAACCTGCCTAATGCAGCTTGTTTCTTGCAAAAACACTGGTTGTTTATTGGCCTGCGTATTCAATCAAGAGACAGGCAGCATATTGATATACCTCTCGTTTGCTCAGTGGCCCTCAGAGCAACTCAGATAAACTCAGCAAGACAAAAACATTCATATTCATCTGTGAGACCTGTGGGCCTACACAAGTGTGTGTGTGTGTGTGACTGGGGTGATCCGGTTGGTTTTAAGGTGTAATCCGACAGATATTTTGAGACGGTGTGTGTCATTCCACCAGAGACCTTTCCCTGCTTGGCCTCCTGATCTTTAATCCACTGTCTTGTTCTGTTTCACTTCAGTGAATACACAGACATGCTGACAAAACAGACACTATATGTATGCTGAAAGCAACACACAGCCTAAGCCTATGTGTCTCTCTGAGTCTGATGCTCCATATTTGACTTGCCTTGCTCTTTTCTTTGTTTGTCTTCCTCTAATCTCCGTCTGGTACAAACTCACACGCTAACTTGTTGAACTGTGTGGGTCTGTCTGTTACGAAAGTTGAGTCTCTCTTATCACGTCTGGTTAGTTTTTAGCTCCATGCACACATTGTAGGAGTCTCGGAGATGGGTGTGGCTCTAAAACTATGCGTTTTTGTGTCGCTGTTCAACACAATTCTGGCTTACTTATTAATTCTGCAGGATTTTGCAGTTTGCTTGCCAGCCCACCGGTCTTTTATCTCTCGACTGCTCTGTTTCTGTCTTTTTGTTTGTCTCAGTCAAGCAGTTTGTTTTGACAAATGTATACATGCATCAACTCAAGGGAACGTACAGTAACAGTAAGATATCCTGCAGCTTAACTTGTTATTGTGAGCCACTGAAAAATCATGCATATCTATGCAAAACAGGGCTATGATTATTCCCCAAATGATACAATATCAGATTTTAAACCACAATCTTCGGAGCAATGAATGAGCCTCTCTTTAAATACAGGGATGTGGGTAATTTATCCAACCTAGAGGAGCATTTGGTGCCATTTCAGAGAACAATTTAAGGTCTGTTGTGCTTTGTCAACCACAAAGGGCAAACCACCGGGAATACAGAAAGGGGAGGACTGGGGAAAAAGCGAGAAAAGGATTGACAGGATAGGAAAGAGAGCGTAGGGGACGAAAGAAATAAAGAACGTTTAGGCAGTAAAACAAAGAGGAGAGCTAGAGGGTCAAGGCCATGAAGAAGGGATTAAGGAAGGGGGAGGAAATACATCAAGCCATACACAGAGGAGAGAAGGCAAAGAGCAGTAAATGTGACATATAAAACTGAAGGTAGTCCAGAGCACAACTGGAAAACCTGAGTTCAGAAAATAAAGACTAGGACAGCAAAGAAGACAAATGAGTTAAGGTATGCTGAATTAGCAACACATCAATTGTCATTAACTGTTCTTCTTCTACAATAACTCCATCACACTGGAGTTAATGTGTGTAATGTGAAAGGTGTTTGCAATTTGGTTCATATCTGGCTAAACTAGACCTGCAGTGGACTTGTTTCTGCAGAAAAACAGTGCCGTTGCTCACACTACAGACACAGAATAGTACAGTGTGATCTAACTTCTACTTGTGACCATGAAGAGGAAGGAGAGACGAGCTATAGCAGGGAAAAATCAGGGAGGAAGTGGAATTATTCTAATTGACCTCTTAAGGAGTCCTTGCCACTAATGGCCAAAATGCCATTAGCACATCCACACACACATGCACTTGTGAACCACTGTCATACAATTAGCTCAACTCAGCCATGAACCTCCCCTCACCTAATCGAGGACAAGGACAGCAGTCTGGCTAACACAGAGACCGCACACACACACACACACACACAAAATAACACACACGTCCAAGTGAGCAATGGCTGATCGACTCCCAAGTCTCTGAGCGCACATCCCAACGTGTGTGTGGATGATATTTCTTTGGTTCCTCTCAACGGGAATAATTCAGTTCCTGGCCAACGTCCAAAACAAAATGTAAAACACAACTCGTGTCGATGGAAAAAGTGCTAAGTGAGATGAGACAAATGGAGACGAAATGTGCATTTCTGGAGGACATCTACCTGACTTCACTCTCTGCCGCCTCACTCTTCATTTCGGTTTTATTTTAATACTTCCTCTTTAAATACTTCTCTCCTCACTTTGCCCTTCACACTGCACACCAGCTTATACTGACAATGTGAAACTCTGCGTCATTTGTGAATCAGAGCTACGTCATCAATTTAAGATTTCTTGGAGCCTTTCATGCTTTTGTAGCCATGACATACATATCTGTAATGGAAAGGGCTGATGTAATGTTAAGAGGTATTCAAAGATGTCATCACTCAACAGTTAGTGTGTAGCCTTGATGTACTTGAAAGGCTGCATGTATTCACTTTAATTGTCTCCTTTAATGTGTCAGTTTGGCCTCCTCACTCAGTTTCTTTAGCTATTTGTCAGCTGAACAATATAGATGGATTGATTAGTTGATCAAAAGATAATTAATCACCAATTATCTTATCTTACTATCCTTTTCAATTTCAAACAAAAAATATCAAACAAACATTTGCTGCTTCCAGCTTCTTAAAAGTAAGGATTTGTTGCCCTAATTGATCATTTATTATAGAACATCTCGAGTGTTTGCTTGCTAGACTGCTGGGTGGACAGAAGAAGCAATTGAAGGATGTCACTAAAAGCTCTGAGAAACTGTGATGAGCATTTTGAACGTTTTTCAACACGTTTTACAGTAGACTTAATACTTTATCGATAAATTGCACCTCTATATGACATGGTGTCCAGTCATAAACCTTTGCCATCTTCTGTTGCCACCGAGCATCACACTGACTGAATGAGGAGGCTTGGAATTAAACTAAATATCATTAAATACCAAATGCACAATGACAGAGGAAGTATAAAACTGGTAATTTTGGAAACTAATAGGGCAATAAAGAGCAGGCACATAGATATATACACATAGCTCACAAGCACAAAGAGATAGAAAGATTTAGATCAAATGAATGCTAAACCTGGGAATTAACAAGATGAAAAATACAGAGAGGTGAACACACACATACACACACCTAACTAGAGAGTGCCAGAGCTGAAATAAATGATAATGTTAGGAATTAAGGTTGGCTATAAATGGAGACACCTCGTTCTCCAGGTGTGTATTTGTTCCCTTCTGCAGATGTGATGGATACTAGACTCTAGGACTCTGCCTCTCTCTCACTATCTGAGTGGTGAATGTCAACAGAATCTCATTGGCCTCCAGTTCAACTTTAACTATGTCTGTCCCCTTGGGTTCAACCAGTGTGTGTGTGTGTGTCTGCATGTGTGAGTGCCGGATTAATGCTTCAGTCAGGGAGCGAGGAAGGCAACAGTACGCTCACATCCTGTTAGGTTTTATGTATTAAAAAAGGCACTGTAGCATGGAGAGAAGGAGAAGCATTTGCCCTTTATTGCTCAATGATTTCCACTTGTTTGGGTTTGCTGTTGGCCTGGTGCTCTGATTGCTTTATGTACAGAAGCAAAAAACGAAGGAAGTCAGCCATCTAACTAGTGAATTCATATCAATATCAAAGTCTCTATCTAGTAATTGAGGGGTTCTGCATGGCATCCATACCTTTTCATCAATACGAGCAGTTTTAATGTAATGTAAGCAAGTGTAATTGGTGTAATAAATATCACAACAGAGTGAAATTGTTAAAAACAAGTTGCAGTATAATTGGCTTAAATAATAGTACCTGCTTTTCCACAAATCAACATCAACCTAGTTTCTCCAAATTTCAACGCTAACTTTTCATTACAGGTCACTGTTAATGGTGGAAAAAGAGTACTGCTGTCATTACAAACTCTTTTAAATCTCTATGGTCCATGCAGCCTCAAAGGGACAGTTTATCCCAAAATCAAAAATGCATATTTTCCTCTTTCCTGTGGTGCTTCACCTCCTTAGTCAGAAGCCACCTAACTAAGCTATCCAAGCTAGCTAACGTTACAGCGGAGAGGAGAACACCATGAATGCCTCTTGTCTACAAGCTGCAAACTTCCCTCTGCAGGGTGATACAGCAGGCGGGAGTTGCTATGTAGAAACTATGTAAAATAAAACTGCCCACGACAAGGTCTGTTGATTATCTTGAGAAACCAGGTCATGACCTCTGCAAAGAGGCACTGCTGTTGATTTTTCATTAAAAATCAGTTCCATTATATTCTATTACGTTATATTTGAGAGAAGGCAGACATACCTACAGTAGATATGTCCAAAAATTGGCAACTCACCCATCAGCAATCTAGATGGATAAATAGAGAAAAATATGTATTTTTGATTTTGGGGTGAACTGTGCCTTTAAACATTAATTAGTGAAACCAGTGCTGACTTACAGTGTCTGATAGATCTTTATGGTCTTCTGGGCGACAACCATCTGTTTCCTACTGGAGGCTACTGACCCGCATTTGTAATAGATACAGCTACCGACACAGTAGTTCATCACACACACACACACACACACACACACACACACAGATGTCCTCTGATCTAATATCACGCAGCTGTCGAAATAATGGCTATTATTTTTGAGGAAACATTGTTCAGGGCCAATTTCCAATGAAAATATATTACCGTCTTGCACAAGGGACCACACTAATGGATCTGTTCTTGCTTTGATAAGCAAAACGCAAATATTTATTGTATTTGGCTGCAGAATCCCTTACTGACTTTAATTCGGATGAAACATGGATGAAACCAGCAGCAGTGGATACCTGTTAATACTGCGGATAATGGAACAAAAATCAATGGGTTTTTATTTCGTAAAGGGCAAAAGATAACTTGCCAAATTTTACTTTTATTGGACAGTTAATAATAAAGAACAGCAGACAGCTAGAGAGTGGGATTATATGCAAATACAACAAGTCCTCTAACCTAAAGGACAAATTATGTTGTATTTCATTGCCTTTGATATGCTCTGTAAAAAAAATAAATCATGAGAGCTTTCAGTCACTGCTTAGTGTATTTTAGGTTTAGGAAACTAAAAGCATTTGGTTAAGGGTAGGAACAATCAGTGCTGAGGTTTAAAGGAAGCATAAGACGTAAAATAATTGTTTGCTGGCCACATAAACCAAATTATTACACACAATGTTTTCGTTCTCCTCTTATATTCAGTAAACAGTACTTAATTCAATATGCAATACTGGATATAGCTAAAATGGCTGGTAGTAGTTAAAGTCAAATAATCTCTATGATTGAGCAACAAGAAAAAACTAGATAAATCTGCAGCCATGCTTGTAACTCTGTGTTTTCAGCTACATGCTAATGCCAACAAGCCAACAGACTCACAATGACAATGCTAAGATGTCAATGTTTACCATGTTCACCAATCTTTGATTGGCATGTTATCATGCTAACATTTGCTGTTCAACATTCAACACGATTTAAGCTGATGCTGATGGAAATGTCATTAATTTTGCAGCTATTAAGTCATAAAGCAAACCATAAACAATAAAGACCAACATGAATCGCATGTTGGTGCTAGAGATAAATCAGGGGATCAACAAAGTAATTCAGTTCATCCTCTAAGGATCACAAATATCCACACATGTCAATTTATCAACAATTGCTAAGATGGATGGACCAACCAACGGACACTGCCATATCTACAGCCATAAAAAACATTAGACTGTATGATAATAACACATGCAGAAAACAATTATGACAAACATATGTAGATATCAAGATGACTAATGTGAGCAACGTTTTCTCAAGGAGAGAAGCTTTTGAAAGTTTCTGTCAATGATTAACCAAAATGAAACCACTGAACCATCAAACAAAAATGGCAACCTCCTAAACTGATGTCATTTAATAGCATTACATTGTATTCGTTCAGTCTCCGTTCCTCAGTCCAAACTGGAACGAGTAGAAGTTGATGTTTTGACACTTTAGACTGTGAAAATGAAGTATGAATGTCAAGCACTGAAACCACCATTTTTTTTAATGCAGCCGGTTGATGAAGGAGCCCAGAGAGAGTCTTTTGCTGGCAGAGATCAAGCTGACAGAAACAAGTGGAAAATAATGAACGTATGACAAACTTTGCTGGCATGGCAGCAGGCAAGCAGCTGAAAATGTGTGGGTTTTTTTCATTCATTTTTTTTTTTTTTGTAAATTAGTGGTAATGAGGCCCTGTCTTTGCTGTACAAGTCTTTGTTCTTCCAGTTTAGAATAGATCTGCCCCAATTTTATCAAAAGCAGATTTACGAATATGTCCAGACATGTATTCATATTTCTCAAACAAATGTGAATGTAGAGTCTATTTTTGCTTTATCAGGGGTAAAGTTGTAGTAGTTCTACAGTCAGTATTTCTATAGACAAAACTTTGAGCATAAAACAAACACACTAGTCTCATCAGCAAGAAGAGCTCCCAGTGAAAAAAACTGTTTTGTTCCGCCTCCAACTTGCTAAGATATAATAAACCCATGAAAGATTCACACACATATACAATTTCACAAGGGACATTGGTATTTTCTCACTGCCTCCTTCTCTGTTGCTTTACAGAGCTGATAAACTTAGTTCGCCTCTCTCTCCCACCTCACTTCCTGTCTCCCGTTTGATAGAAATAAATCTCATCCTTTGGAGCAGTGCAAAGAAAAAAAAACATCCAATTCAACCTGTAAAAGAAAAGGTAGTATAGTAATTACTGAAGGTTGGTTAGTGGAGGATAAAGATAAGACAATTATGTTTCCCAGCAATTATGTTTCTCAGGTGGTTCTCATTAAAGCCCCTGTACGGAGTTTTTAACTGGATATAGAAAAGTCTCTGGTTTCTGCTGATGTGTCTCTGTTACCTACAACAGCAAATGAGCCCATCAGCGTGAAGATACGCTTTTTCTAAGTAGTCTAATTCTATACCTCTGAAAGGCCTTGGTCGGGTCGGACCACTGACGAAACGATTTACGGCAGTCAGACCGGAACTGACGACATTCAGGATACGGCATAGCTGTTTTGTTGCTACGCTAGCCAGTGCTAACCGAGCTAAAACTTTTGTCATGGCTGATAATGAGACAAAGAAAAGAAAAAGAATTCGAACCGAAGACCAACGAAAGGCCAAGAGGGAATCCGATCGAGCTAGGGCTAAAACACAGATAAACACTGGTGATTCCTTCCAGAGATGGAGAGAGTTGCGGGGCTTAAAGGGAGGGTTGGATCCAGAATTTGCTCGATTCCTCCTAGACAGGTTTGTACATTTTATTTCATTTATGAAATGTAATGCGGGACGTAGTTTACAGCAATACATGAATTTATGTTGTTACAACAAAGCTGGCTAACGTTACCACTAGATTAGCTCTAGATACTACACTCGTGAAAACGACAACAAACGTCTTAGATCACGCATCCATTTCAGCTGTGTGTATCAGCCCAGCCGACCTGCAACGATGCATCGGTAATATCCTCTGTCATTATAAATGATTCAGTTTCTTACTTAGAACAAAACATCCATCACAATCACTGTGACTTTGCTGTAACGCTAGCTCTGTAGCACCGTGGGTAATATATATAGCTGGGAAATTGCAGTGCAACAGCAGCATTACTTTGTTTCACCGGCGGCATATTATATTAAGTAGAAATACAAATAGACACATTACCTCGTCCATATGCACGCTGCAGGTAGCTGCTAAAAAAAAAAAAATAATAAAAAAAAAAGTTTTCAAAGCAAGTCCCGTCGTCTTTCCGACGTTTCCAAAACAAATCTACACGCGCCGGCCAGACAAACGTCTTCACGACAGTGGGCGCCAGAGCTCATGGGAAATGCAGTCTCCATTCCAGCAAAACACTACCGCTTTCGTCCAGCGGGGCCGCCAAAATCAACACTAAATGAAAAGTCTGTACTGGGGCTTTAACAAAGAGTGCATGACATTTGAGTTCACAGATTTGAAAAAAAAAATGATATGGCACTAAGGATTAATCTAACGCAGAAATTTACAAGATGTACCTGATTTTTTTTGTCCTCACCAATCTGAGTCTTACTCCTACCCTGCACGGTAGTATTGGGTTTTTAAATCATTGGAGCCTGCCTAGGTTTTATCCTGGTTTTCTCTGCAGATAATGACACAGCAAAAAAAAAAAAAAGTCAGACACTTTCAGTCAGACAGTAATATTCAAGAAGAAAAGGAATTCTCCTCACATCTTCCAGCAGTGAACAGCTGAATCCGGTGCTCAGATCAGAGATCAGATCAGACTTAGAGCCTGCAAAAAAAGTACATCTGCTCTCTGTCCAAACTGAGAGTTGACTCAGAAGTCCCTGACTGATGGCTGGAAGTATTGACTTTTAGGGTGCCGACCTACAAATGACTGACATCAATATGGAAAACTTTCATCATGGTAAAATACCCCCTTTAAAACCTTTGCCGTTTGCTCAGAGCCAGACTCGGTCAATGACACCCCAAGAGCAGACAGAAAATTAGTTTCATTTAAAGCCCCTGGAAGGGACGGTCTGCATTTAGTTCAGAGCAGCCTGCGCTTACGCTCGGCAAGATTCGGTTTAGTAATTTGCAGAGTATCTTTAGAACAAAAGTGGGTGGCTATGGTAGTTATTTTACTTGGAGCGGAGGACATTTCACGACAATTCCTTGAGCTAATGGCTCTCTCCTCTACTTTTCAACACATCTGAACACCTTCAAATCAGCTTACTTAGACAAACACGCATGTACAGATACACACACACACACACACATGCATACACACACACACAGACACACACACTAGCCAGGATGCTTTTGATATAAGCAGCCAAGGATAACAAGCTTACGTTTTCTGCATATTTTTCGTTCCTTTCTTCAAAAGAGTTGAATGCATTTTGTGCAGAAGGAAAATTCACATTCTTACAGTTTCATTTCCAGTCTTTATCTATAATCCATCCCAACTAATTTGTTGTCAAAATAAAGCTGTTTGGGAGAACTGAAAAAAACGATGCAACTTCTTTACTAATACTTTATGACTGTGGTGTGATCAGTATGTATAAAAGGGAGCGTGCACACTGCTGGCCAGAGTTAAAAAAGATAACTGACTTGTGTGATGTCTGTAACACACACACACACACACACACACACACACACACACACACACACACACACATTTGAGAGGAGATGAGAGTGTGAGCCAGCTGTTAATAAAAGGTTTTGTAAACAACCTACCCTGACATAAAAGCAAGATGATTACTATTCTAAAGTAGTGGTGATGGACTGGGATAACATTGATAATACAAACACACACACAGAGGGAGACTTCACACACACCAACTCTTTGGAGCACAGTGGGATACTGGTATTATCACCACAGAACATAAATATACACACAGGCCACAAGAGAGGGAGGGAGAGAGAGGCAGTCACACGGTACAGTACAACATAAAAGAGCATCACTATCGTACACAAAGCTGCGCACACAGGCACTAACACACACACACACACACACACACACACACACACACACACACACACACACACACACACACAGTCAAATCACAAATTTGACTGAAGCACAGCAGGATATTATCATAATCCCCAACAGGTACGAGGCAGAACACCAATCAAGGTCACCTCTGCTGCAGTGAATGGTGAGCACTTTTGATAACAGCAGACTGAAGGAAATCCAGTTTTTAATCTACCTACCGACAGAAAGACGAGGTAGAGGAGAGAAACCAAGAAGAAGAACCTCAGAGATCAATTGTTGTTTTAAGTTTCTATTTTGTGAATTAGTGCACTGAAAGCAGGTTCAGTACATGAGCTCACATAAAAGATTTTCGGTAATTTCGTAACCAGATGTGTTGGACCAGAGGAACAGCTGTGAATTTTACTAAAATAATAAAAGCCTAAATTCTTCACCATATTGTTCTCTCCGGTTGAAGAATCAAATTTGCCTATCCCAAAAACAAAAAATGTATTAAGGTCACACACAATTTATAATGAGATTTCACTGCACCACCTGATTTTAAGTCTAAAAATCAATTGGTGGTGAATGAAAACAAATCCTTTGAAACTCTGATCACTGCTGAAACAGCAAAACTTATTAATTAATCTATTTTTCTGAAAAAAATTTTTAAGTTTTTATTTGGTTTTCAGCTCTTGTTTAATACTTTGTGTTAAAATACAGTAAGGCTGAATTAGGAAAAGTTGATATGTGATATGAAGACTCTAAACATATCTTCTATAAGAACAGAAGCAGGTTTGACAATCACATATTATTGTGAATCGGGTGCTTTTCCATATCTTGATCTGCTGGTTAATGGATACTGATAAGGGCACTTTTAGTGTTACCAGAGATTGCAGTCAACATGAAATTTGACTTGATTTACTATCAATGTGTTTCACCACCGAAGAACCCATTTATTATGTATTCATGGATGCAAAGTGTCCATAAAAAAGCTTTATAACATAGTTAATTGCTCTCTTTCTCTCTCTTGGCGCTGTGTGTGTGTGTGTGTGTGTGTGTGTGTGTGTGTGTGTGTGCGTGTGTGTGTGCCTCTCTTGCTCCATCAGCAAATATGAAGCGCACATATAGCATTCCAGAGTAAAATTATATTGCGCAAAAAAAAATAAAAAATGGGTTATGGTCCATAAAAATGATGACACACAGTGTACACTTAATTGGAGGCTGGACTAATTTAAACCATATTCAATAATCGCAACTTCCTGAATATCTCTCTTTTAGTGCCTTATGATAAACGAGTGCCCTGCACACAGAAACACAAATGAGCCAGCCTAAAGAGAGTTAAATAATAAGCAGCCTACCACCAAGTAATGACATTCTGTCTTTGTGTAGACTTTAGGCTTGAAAGTAATGGTGAAAATCTCATAGAAAGGGACTTTTAAATCTTGTAAAAACAATCACATTCACACATTAGCAGCAGTTAGAGAGTCTCAAATTCAGCCACAAGCATCGCTTCTGTCTGAGTCTGCAAATGACCGCATTCATCTCTCTCTAAAATGCACATAAACACGCACAGAGAACCATATTACAAACAATCAATTATTCTATAGTCCAAGATTCCCTGCTGAACTCATGGTTATGGTAAAAAAAAAAAACAGAGGATAGCTTCTATGTAAGTATACACTAAAGATGAAAATGAATGCCTTTTCTTCTCTCACATTTCAGTAGAGGTTGAAATAGTGGGCTTTTAAATACGAGGCTGCCAACAGAAAGAATGTCTTGGTTACAATAACAAACAGACAGAAAGCCAGACGCTCTTGTTGAGGAGGAGAGCTCAAATTAACAGACACAAGTGAACATTGTGGGTCACTCATCGCCTAATATCAGGAGTCACAGTCATCTAATATCACTCAGCATGGCGTATGCTAAAGAGTTTCCACAAAGCACCACTGTGAATAATTCACCGTTGAAGCATAGATGGTTTTGGCCCGCTCACTTGGTGGGTAAATAGACCACCAGGCGGTTGTCTATCCATCTGTCTGGATTTTGCTGTCAACCAGTTGCACACAAAGTCTGCATGGGGGTACATGCTTCACTGACGGATCCAGCTGGACTCGGACTCATATCTATGGAGCTGGTGTTACAGACCACACCAACAGCAAACACCACTATGGCAACTGACAGAAGGAGTCGTTAGGCAGAGACCTACGCAGCACAATTCATTTTGTTAATACGTGCACAGGATTTGTATATGGCCTCCTCTCCTGGAAACAGCATTTGTCTGCGTTTGTCCTACCTCCAGAGATCTCGTTGGCATCCTCAGGAGGTACAACTGAATCGGTCAGTCTGTGAGGCTCAGTCTTGTCTGCTCCATCACTCTCACCTCTTTCAGCTGCAGCACAGGAAAAAAAATTAATCACACATTAGCAGAATATATCATATAAGAACTGTCATGTTTGGGGAGTCCTTTCTCTTTCTCCGTCTACACAAGGTGATAAGGAAATCCCAGACTTTGATACTTACTGTTGATTTACAGTAGGGAAATGGTTAAAATAAAGCAGAGGCAACTACGGTAAAGGGAGCAAAGAATACATTTGAGTCCAGGATGTCACAAAAGAGGGGAGAACATGGGAGAATAAATGAGGGGGTGAGAGGAAAGGAAAAGAAAGGAAGGGGAAAAGAGAGAATAGATGAGGGAAAATTAGGTAAGGAAAGAGAAGACTGAAAAGAAGAAGAAGAAGAAGAAAAATAAGAAGAGACGGCAAAGACTATGGGAGGAAACAGGATAGACAAGAGCGCTCTAGTATATCAAAACAAAGGTAAGAAGAGGGGACAGGAAATGAGAGGGAAAGGAGAGCAGAGGAGACGAGAAGAAGGTAAAAAGATTTGAAGGTAGAGTTGCGCAGAGTCAAGTAAATCAGAGGAGCAGAGTAGAGTAGTGAAGACCATAACAGGGTACAGGTAAATAGAGTGGAAGAGCGTAGCACACGGGGACAGAAACAGAGCGTGTGGGAGTTACACATAACACGACAGCAACAGAATGGAACACAAGCAACAACAAAAAAAGTCAACTGCATGAACGCACCTTTGTGTCTGCCCTGAAGAGGTCTGCTCTGCTCACTGCCACTCACAGCAATCACACTGACAGTGTAGTCCTTAGAGGGGTTGTAGTCTGTTATCAACACCTTAGTGTCAGATTTAGATACTATGATTTCCCTCTGCTGACCACCTGATAGAAAGAAAGGAGAAAAAAAAGCAAAGGGTCACAGGTTAAACTCAAAGATGTTTTGATTCAGTGCCTTTTTATCTCTCATTGCTATACTCAGTTCCTTGGAAGCAAAATATTAATATTCTCAAGGCTGAGGCAATATTCTGTATTCTGAAGGCAGGCAAACATTTTGTTCAAGGTCAATAGATAGAGGAGTTGGTCGTGGAGCATGCATCTTCACAAAAAAAAATAAAAAAAATAATGAAATTAAGAAGGAGAAAGGAGAAAAAAAATGTGTGGGTCTGACGTTGATTCTTCTGTTTTTCATGTTGTTGTTATGTTTTACAACCCTATCCCGAAAATAAATTGTCGATCCTCACTACGAGACAAGCGTGTGTGCGGTGGTGTCCTCTCCTTAGCAGTTAATCTCCATCAGGCCAACAGGTCACATTATCACCCCCTTTTAAATTTGACCCTGCAATCAATTCGGCCATCAATAAGGTGTGAGTGTGTGTCTGTGTTTGTGTGCTTCCTCAGCTCTTCTGTCCCCTGTGCCTGCAGAGTGATGACTAATGATGCCTTTAGGAGCAGGAAGATAAATCCTACTGAAGAGGACAGCAGGTCAGGTGAGGTAACTGCATGAATCAGTGTCCACTGCACAAACCGGAAACTTAGTCAGTGGTGGGGAACTAATATACTGTCAATCAACCAAATATCAATCTAATATCTTAAAGTGAAAGCTAGGTGTTCACCGGGACACCATATGACAACTGTTGCACTGAGGATACATGTCTCAGGTTTTCCATGACCAAACACCCTTTTTAAACTTTCTTTTTACAGCTCTTTCCTTATCTACCGAGATATCTCCTTCTACACTGAAAGTGATTTACGAGGTGACAGCTGCAAGTGTTTAAAGAGTTCACCAGTCACCAGTTTAGTCTTTTTAATGGAAAGAAGTGGGCCTCATTATTTCTACCCTTGGCACTTGAATATTACATTTCCATTGCAGGCTAAAGGTGTTGACAATCATTTTCTTGAGACTTAACCCTTTTCCTAAAGGTAAGGTGAGAAGATGAGAAGATGAGAGGACCACTCTCATTTCTGTACCCTAGATATGAAGCTACAGCCAGCAGACAATGCACTTAGCTTAGCATAAGGACTGGGAGCAAGAGAGATCAGACACACAAGTACGAGCACCTCAAAAAAAGCTGAGTTTTGTCTTCTTCATGTAATTCACAAAGAGAAATGTAAAAATGACTGTCATTTATGAAGGACTTAATGTTAAGGAACAACAGCTGTTTTGTTGTTAATTAAAATTAATTGATATAATTAAGATGTGTGTGCGTATTACTGAACTATATTTCAGTAACACGCACACACATCTTCACTGATGTGATTCACTGATTCACACAAAACTCCCCTAAAAAACACAAGCCACAATTTTTGCATTTCTGTTTGTGTACAGATTAAACAAATGAGACACATCGTGCTAATTAGTGGGCATCAGATTTAAACTTTGAACCAAGGCAGGCTAACTGTTTCCCCTGGCTTTCAGCATACAAGCTAAGCTTATTGACTCAGGTCTTGGCTCCATACTTAGTTCACAGATATCAATGTCATCTACCTTTTTATCCAACTCTTGACAAGAAAACAAGTAGGAGCATTTCCCAAAACGTTGAACCATTAGTTGAAAGTCCAAAATCGATCAGATTTGTTTTCATGACATCTAAATCAGTTTGCAGTTGTGGGAAGAATCAGTTGCGGAAAATAAGATTTTAGAAAATCAAATGCTTGACTTGCTTTTGAAATCAGAAACTACACAAAGCCATGTTGTTCATCTTCATGTTGGCCCAAAAAGCTATGTAAGGTAAGTGCAAAAAATATTGTATAAAACTCATCCAAGAACAAATAAGTGTACCAAAAATTATGTAATACAATTGTAAGTCATTTACTGACTAGTCTTGACCTTTTTATCTTGCTGAAAATGCCTCATATATTATGGTTTCAGTGAACATTAAAGCTTGTTGGACTGATTTTACAGTTAAACACGCTGTTTTCTCAACTGCTACGTTTGTTACGTGACGTCTGAGTAATGTAGCTGTCTTTGTTTTTCTCTGGTGGCAAAAGGAAGTCACTGTTTTTCTGCTTTTCAATATTCAGATTGAGTTAAACTTAAGCAACTCGGGCTACTGCCAATGTTGAACGAGCCTGTCCTGAGCGCTGAAGATCACAAGTACCCCACTCCCATGGCAACGCTTCATTCTGATTGGCTGCCTACTGTTACCGTAGGAGTTAATGGGCACAAAAAAAAAAAAAAGTTTGTACAGTTAAGTAAAAATATCGACCTCAACAATAGGAAATACAACTAAATTGAATGGCAGAAACCGAGCAAAACAACATCAACGTGCCTCTGAGTCTCGTGTGTCACTGCCACCGTAAATATATATAGTTATTCTCGTGAACTGCTGTTGTCAATACTACAACCTATTTTAAACCTCACCTAATTTGTGCATCACTTCTCCCAATGCTTGAAAAGCAAACACAATTTCCACCTTGCCAAATGATTCCTCTAATTGGCTTCAGCAGCGGTGTGACAATAAGTTGCAGTCGCATACAGTAAAAAACTTTTTTTTCTTTCTGCAGGGTTTGGCTTCATCTCCGCTGAGATTTGAGAGAGAGAGAGTAAATATAGACATCTGGCACCGATAAATAACACAGAGATATGCAAGTACACACAGACACAACCCACACTATTTGAAATTCAGAATTGTTGGCAGGCTATTGAACAGACTTCCAATAGCCTAAGTGCTTATTTTAGCTGAATTCATGCGCTGCCATAGAATCGGGAATAAAGCCACTGGACAGGGACGCGCAGGCTAAAGTTAACCACTTTCTGATGCAGTGACACATGGATTACATCATCCATAAGGATACAAGCTGATAATGGGGAAAAATTTGACAGGGGGCAATGTCTGAAAGAATATAAGCACGCAGAAAAGAAGCCAGCTTGTCATTTTAGTTGGCAAAAATTAGTCATCTGCTTTGACCTGAAACTTGAATCCTTATCCAGTTGCACTTTAGCTGTTCCTTTTTAGAAAAGCTCTTAGGGGGGAAAAAAGGATATTACGTTGAGCGAAAAGGTTAGCTGCCACTCTGACAGCTCCTTTTGTGATCTAAAATGGTGTTTTGTTCCGAACAAAAGGACTTCAGCCAGCGTAAACAAGCTTCACTATGGGTGCTGCTCACCTCATCTGACTCAGATGGACTAAAGACCGGTACAGAGGACACTGGACATCAGGACACAGGACAGGTATTTGAGTCCTCATGCCTTCTTATTGTTGAAGATAACCAGTGTACAGATCAGTAAGGACACTGAGAGAGTCCATTTTTTTACTGCATTTGCTGAATGCCAGCGAGCTACTGCTGCACTCTCGCCTGGGAGGAAGTGGCCATAAATTTCAGTTTTTCTTCTCTTTTCAGCTGTCAGAGGCAGCAAGAAATTGTCAGACGAGGCGTTTCTCGCAAAGGGTTGTTTGCGAGAAACAGGTTTTATTCCTACAGAGTGCTTATTCAGTCCTGCTTATTCATTTTTACAACGGGCGGTGAAAGAATTGTCTGCAGTGTTCAGCACAGCATTAATTCGGAACAAATGCAGGCAGCGGTGCAGCAACAGTTAAAGATCCGATGTGATGGATATGTATGGCGGTGAGGGAAGGTGTACTGCATAATGAAGGAGACGTCAGTGATAATTAGGGTGATTACTGACTGCACTGTGTATGACCTAAAAGAGACGAGGTCATGCCTTGTGTTCGTACAATGACTGACTACTGACAGACGCAGTATAAAAGCCAGACGTCAGGCGTCCATCATGCCCACATAATCGCACGGTTATCATGCTGAGTGAGTGACTAATATGGCCCCCATTGTCTTCGTCTGCCCCGGACTGAGCTCCATCATAGGTTTGCGAGGGTCTTACGGTCTTTTATATCTATAGGTCCCATTTTAAAATCTGCTGACAGCTCCACATACGCAGCAAAAACACTCCTTTGTCTCAAACTTGGCAGAGGTGCAGGACAAACTTTGAGTCTTCCACATCTCTCAGGAGATTGATCCCTTCAAAGAAGCTTTGATAGGAAGTAAATTACATAATCCCTCATGACAGGCAGGAAAATCCAAATCATAATAGGATCCTTCCCCCCAAATTTCAAAGTAAGGTCCCACATATCCTCAGCATAAGGTTTGTTTTTTTTAAATGATCCTACCTGGTATACAGTTGTAGAGGAACAGATAGCTGTCAAAATCTCCTTTGGGCTCCTTCCATGAAACAAGGAGTTTACTCGAGCTCAGCACTTTGAAGCGCAGCCTCCTCGGAGTTGGAACTGAAAAACAATTAACCACATTTAATAAAGCTGGGGAAAGACTGGAGATAGACAACACATTGATGAATGAGTATCATGTTGATTAAAAAGTTCCCAGCCACCAGTCAACATGTGTTAACATGACAAGTCAGTTGTTGAACCCAGATACACCGAACAAAAAACTTCCCAGAAACGCCACAAATCAGAGGCACTCCAAGAGGAAATGAATAAATGGATGGACAGAAGGAAAAAGAGAGGGCTGAGTGAATTTCAATTTTGAAGTTACCGTATCCATGAGAGTAACACATAAAGCAGGCCAGTGTGGCGTACGGCTCAGCTTCGGCTCGAAACAGCATGAAAAAGGTTTAAAAAGACACAGATTTAGAAGAGACTATTTCCAGTCAAATTCTCTTTATAAGATTCCACTGAAAAGTGATACGTGGAGGGATGATACAGTCTGGCGAAGAGAAGGGGAAAAAGCAGATGTCCTTGCCTGCGTCAATGTGTGAGTTTACATTTTTGATCAATACATTATTATGGAGAAATGATTGGTTTACAGCAGCATCCTCAGCAGCTCGCTGTACTGTCCAGCCCTCTGTCAATGAAAAGTGCAGTGGCCTGTTAAAAAATGGTGACAGCAACCATTCCCTGCGATTTTTCTGTGTGTGTGTGCAGTATTTGGCCTCTTGCACTTAATATATTTTGTACTGTGGAATCAATCTGTGGAATTTGACTGGTTTAATCTACAGACACAAACGACAGAAGAAAAGGGAGGGACAGCAGCCACACAGAAATGTAGTATTATGGAATACTACATATTCACCTCAGATGAAAACAAACGTCGCAGACATCGTCTTCATGTCTGCGACACATATCACCATTTCGACGAATATTCTTTGTTAGTTTATGTACAAAGTATTCACCAAGATTTCTAATGTGTTTCTACAAAGTTTCTAGCAGACGCTGTCATCCTTTAATCAGATGACGCTGCCAATGTGAAGTCACTTAACCTGTCAGCACTCTCCCATAAGATGAAAACTGAACATGTTGTCTTTAAGAGCCTTCAACAGAAATTACTACTGACTGATCAGTGAACAAACTTTGGGGTCAGGATACCGCTATTAATCAGAAGATGTGGTCGCGCAAGATTTCTAAGACTATGCAGATTTTTTTTGATAACTTTGTGAATAAAATATAAACAGAGTAGGTTTGAAATAAATCCAGATTTAGCTGTAATCATTTATAGCTCCTTCAAGGTTCTATGAAATAGAATTTTAAAGTGAGTCTGACTCAAATTCACATATAAGTCACTCAAGGAAACAACTTTGCAGCAGTCTATATAAATACGGAAAAAAGACAGTGTAATCTACTTTGCCTGAAGGTATCAAGGGAATAATAATAATGAACTACAGTTTAATGAATCTCATTGGGCTGTCATAAACTTTAAAGGACCCCTCGCCCTAACTGCTGACCCACGTCGGCGTTCCCAGAACCTAAATGTAATGCTCATTATTAGCAGGTGATTGATGTTTATAGAGTGCTGACATGTAAAGACTGTACATGAGCCTTTATGAAGAAACTGTGTAGAGAAAAAAATAGGTGATATGATATGAACAAACCTGAGGGGTTTTGTGCAGGATTTTCACTCGATGATGAGAACAGACCTTCATCTTTCTCAATTGGAAAATCCCATTCAGGCACATAAATGAGAGAGAACTGTATATTCCACGTGATTATTGTATTGTTATGTTGGAGACAGAAAAGTCAGAGATGCTGGGGTCAAACTTTAGTATGTTAAAGGTGCTATATTTTGGGATGTGAGAATTCAATGTCATTTTTCAGTATTAAGCAGGTCTAGGTGCTTTAGAAATGCTGTGAAAGTTTCAAAACACTCAACCCCAAAAAAAATGCACACAGCCTGTATTCAGAAACTGTGCATTTAAATAAGCCATCGGGACAGAAGCACCAGCAGAGCTGATGTGAAACACAGTCGGCTGTGCCTGCTCAGGCCTACGAGAGGCACTAACTGTGCATTCAGACTGCGGGTGTATAGAGGTGCTGCAGCAATGGACAGTATGAGAAAAATAACTTTTTTAACATTAAAGCATGTAAACATTTTAAGTGGACATCCAATATAAAAGTATGACCTTGAAAATGAGTACATATATTGTTGTAATATAAGGATAAGAATTAATTTTCTCTACTTGGATCAATTATCAAGGTAAAAGAAAACGTTTTTAAAAAGTCCAAAAAATCATCTCAGCCGGACTTTCCTGCCAAACACACTTTATATTTTAGTCATGGTATTTCTTCACAAGTTAATGTCAAGTCCCCGAAGCCCAAATAAAAGGATCCATCCTCAACTTGTCAAACAAGGACAACTTCTTGAACTTTTCATCACCACATCTCATGATGCTGTTTGATCGTTCTACAGAGACGCAGTGCAGTACTTCACAGTTTTACATTTCGCTCGCTCCTATTCTTAAGTAATCACCGCACTACCTATCAGATACTCAAAATGCATAGGATGAAACGGTATAATTACAGCACACAATAAGAATCTATGAATAATTTAAGTCTGTGACTTAAATTACTCTGGTATCATTTCGTGTGTGCTGGATAGTGGGTGAATTGAGTTGGCAGACAGAGTACTAATAACTGGTGTGAAAATTGCCTCGAATACCTTGATCTTTGCTTTGCATGTCAATGAACACACACACATACACCCACTGAATTCTAACAAAAAATGAATGAGCCAGCTATATGACCCTCTTTTCTTCCGTGAATGCATGTCAAGGTCTACAAATTGGAGGCTATTCTAGAGACAGCAACTATGATTAATGGATATGGACGTAATACCGCAAATAGCTGTGGATGCTGACAGAACATGAGGGTCTCTGATATAAATTACCATTCACAAACCGCCACGTCTGTTCTTGTTTACCACCGCGCAGCCATAAATATCATCCAAGAGAGAACGTTTCACACTCTCTAGCAGGAAGTGCTGAGATGCTTTCGTGAAACACATTAGACATCCTCTCTCTGGATCACAATAAGTTGCCTTGCCTGAGTACTGTAGAAACCCTGCCTAGATTAACTCTCTCCTAAACTTACAGAGCCGCGTATAGCTCAAGAGCACTATATCACACAAACCAGAGCCATTTATCTGAAAGACTTACACCACAGGAATCAGCGGGACCCCAACTGCTCCTTCATAAGCCTCTTGCCAGGTAGTAAATGCAATGTCCAGCCATTTGGCAGAACTTTGGCGACTACTGCTTAGCAACAAAATTTAGCTGCAGTAAATAGTCTGAGTCACTGAGGCCTCAACGAAAAAGAAATTACCCCAGAGCCAGAAAATTAAAAAAAATCCCTTCAAAAATCCCATTTAACATGTTCTCACCTTGTGCAGCTTAATTTAAAAGGGGTCTAATTTGAAGTATGAACTTGGGTAATCTCCCAGCTCTGCAGGGAGCGTGGACTGTAAGTCTTTTAACTGGAGGCCCACTATGAACTGGAATTATCTGCGTTAGACTATACAGGCGCAGCTCGAAGTCCCAGTTTGAGATGGGATGACTCTTTCCAGGATTAGCAGTGGTGAAAGCTCACAGGGATTCCTAGTAGATGAGTAAATGCTCGCTGTCCAATCCTCTGCTTCACTTCACCTCCTCTCGTTACTTGTCTCAGTTTCAACTTCATCTGCAAGTTTCCTCTTCCCATCTCCTGATCTGGCTCAGCACCCCGCTCAAGGCTGGCTTCTTCTCATCCTAAACAATCTCTTAATTCAACCTCCATTTAACTCTCTCTGTCTTTTGTCTTTCCTTTGTCTTCTCTGAGCTTCTCCGAGCTTGTCTCTTTTCTTTGCCAGTTGCCTCTTTCCTCCCCCTCTCTCATCTCCTCATCATCTTCTTGCCATCCACTTTCTCCCCCTATTGTCTTCATTTTGTCTTCTCTTTTCCACCGCCATTCTTCCTCTCCGTCCTCTTCTTTCCCCTCATCTTCTCTCCCACAGCTCCCCTTCCCCTTCATTTTCCCATCCTTTAATTCCCTGTTTTCCTCCTCCTCTCTCCAGATTAGCCCTGCACTGACTCCACAGTGAGTATTCAAGCTACAGTGGCTTCACTAATACGCAGGATTTATGGATGACAACTGCTGGCTTGCACTGTCACCACGAGATAGCTACTGTACTGTACATGAGGGAGATGCATGTGTGTGTGTGTGTGCGTGCGTGTGTGTGTGTGTAAGTGAGTGCACGTGTTTAGTGCCAATGCAGCGCTGCAGCACACGTCGTTTGATGTGGCCGGCGTCTTGTCGCTACAAGAACTGCTCTGCTCACCGAGATAGCACTTAACCTAAATCCACTCTGGCTTTTTTTTTCCTCCTCTCCGCTCTTTTTATCTCCTCTGCTGCTCTCATGGAACACTTCAGTCTTTTATCACATCTCTTCTTCTCATCCCCAGGTTTAAACTCTCCGCTTGCTCTCCTCCTCCTCCTCCTCCTCCTCCTCATCGCTTGTCTTCTCCTCTGCTCTTTTATCCTATCTTCTCCTCTTCTGCGCCACATGCACTCCACTCCCGTTAGTGGCTTAACGCCTTTTTTTCTCTCTTTCATCGCTTTACCTATGTAAATGATGCCTTTTCCCCTCAACACATACCTCTGTGCTCTGTGTGTGTGTGTAGGTGTGTGTGTGTGTGTGTGTGTGTGTGTGTGTGTGTGTGTGTGTGTGTGTGTGTGTGTGTGAGAGAGAGAGAGACAGAGTGTGAAATCTGTCTTAAGGACTGACTAAATAATAAGAGCCTGTTGGATGATCTTTCCCCATGTGCAGTCTGGTGACAGAGGCAATAATATTTTGCTTGCATACCAACCAATGGTGAAAAAATATCCACACAAAATACTCAGCTGGGTTAATTCTGCAGGAGATGATTGACATCAAACAAGACTGAAATGATACATTCAAGAGTCTGCTATTCTAACACAGATGATTTCAGGTCCATGTCACTGCTGAGCACGCTTCAAAACACACTGACAAGGGGTTAAGTGCTGCACTTAGTTTACAGGATAATTTATGGGAGAGCTAATAACAATTATGGTCTTACTTCTGTTGTTTTGTTCATCGTTTCAAGAATCGAAATATTATACTCAACGAGAACAAATACGATATTCACACTCTAGACTCTGGCATTCAGCTGCAACATTGCTTCAGAAAAATCTGCCAGCTCTAGGAATCACGAGCGTCCAAACAATCATGCGAGATTTTAACAAACAAATTGAAGTGAAAACATCTATCACAGTTTCCAGATGACTTTCCAGTTCAAATCTGAACACTTTCTCCGATGTTTCTCTACCTTCTTTTGGCTCATGGTTTTGGTTTCCGTCAGACACTTTACTGCCTAGGTTTTCTCTCACTGCTTTCATCAGCATTGTTCTCGGATGCTGACAGCTGTTATCAGCAAAAAAGCATTAAAAACCTCACCGTACTCAGAGAGACAGTTAGTGTCTAGCTGGTGAACGGAGCTCGATTCTCTCATTAGTTGATGAAGAACAAAAACAGAGCTATAAAGAGAGTGAAGGGTGAACACAAGCTTGACTCAGAATTAAAGCAATATTGCTCTCGGTGTTGACTGTTTGATATCTTGTTTACCAATTCTTATTCTATTTACTTAAAGGCAAACTTGATCAATTTTATGCATTGAAGTGTGTTTACAGGTTTTGCTTGCTTTACTACTGCACATGTGAACAAACTGGTAAAGAGCTTTTGTCATGGATCCAGAAAGATGCTGTTTGTAATCTGATAAACTGCATTGTGGATTATAAAGGCCGCAGGTTTTGAAAAGGAAGAAGAAGAAACATGTGGAATAAACAAGGTGATACCCACAATGCAACTTTGCCACTGAGTGACATCACTGGAGGCAATTTATCAGATTACATGCAGCTTCCTCTAGAGCTGTAAACGGCTTTATAATACTTTTTAAACATGTTTTTCTCTTTAAAATGAGTTTAAAGCTGATAATATAAATCTGTCTTGGTTTCACAGCTTGTTTCCACTGTCCTCAAGTGGCTGAAAAATCAGTTATCGCAGGTTTGAAATAAACTGTGGTGTTTTTCATCTTCACCTCTCTGATCATCTGACACGTAGTTTCTTTTCTTCACCGAGTATCATGATTATCTATTTTCTATTCAGTTCTCTTAGATTAGGAGTTTTCCTTAAATTTGGGATTGTATATGGGAGACATGTGGACCACTGCATATGTTATAAACTCAAGTTGATTCCAGAAAACTGCATCAACGAGTTTAATTTTAAAGAAGTGTCATTACCTAACCACTATGGCACTTTTTTTCTCAGTTTTTTTAAGAGAAGCAGAACCCAAGTAACTGATTCGCAACCTTGTAGTACTACAATATCTGTTCAACCCTGAGTCACTTCAAGCTCTGAACGCTTTTCCACTCTGTGATTCTGGGAAGCGCTTCTATGTTCCAAAACGTTCGCAGCCTATTTCATGCTTTTCAGACTGCAACGATTTCACCTGGCACACATTTTTCCTACCTACACTGTTGTGCCTTACACTATGCATGCATGTTGAATGTAGAGTGAACTGGACATCCTGTATCAGTCCTCCCAAAAAATCATTAGCTCACGCTCCCGCTAATTGAAGCTAATTTTGTTTATTTACTGTCAAAGAATGTCATCTACATGCTCCGACAACAACAACAACAACAGGGCAGAATTAGAGCACCTCCTGCACATTGTCTCTCCGACAATTCAATGCTCCATTTAGTCCAAAGTGGCTGATGATTATGACAAGCTGGATTACCATCAGCGGTGGCAGAGTGGCGAGGTGATGGCAGTCTGGGTTTGGATAATTTAGCGTTTTTTAAATTCAAAACAGGTTGTTCCATCTCTCTTTTGTTTATGAATAAATGATTTCTCATCATTGGCTTCTCTCCGTGTTCATTATCACTCAAAATTACTGGCCGACACTTTCACTCATACTAATTCACCAGGCTGCCCTCTAACCACACTCACACAAACACACGTATCTCGACACGTACGCACACACACATACACAAAAGTGCAATATCTTTGTAAATGTGTTCTCGAGCACTTAATCTGTTGTGATGTTTCCTGAAACACGCTATTGACCCGGGCTGTCAGCCAATCAACAAATTAATTACAATAATTAACCATGCACACACAAACACAGGACAACACACACATTTAGCATCTTTACAATGACTAACTGACCCAACCTGGGAGCAAACTGACTATAAATATAAATGCCTAATTAACAATAAGCCTGACAGTTCTACTTTTTCTTGGGTTCAGATGTGACGGTGGCAAACTTCCACCATCAGGCATCATTCCTCCATCCATCGGGCTTCTGTCACTGCTGCATTGAAAACAGCACGACAGAGCGCCAGGTCACTCCTCGCACCCTCCGAGGGCTAAGCAGAGAACACAATTTACATTTCCCTTTTCAATACTTTTCAAGGCCAAAGTAAAAAAAAAATAAAAAGAGGCAACAATCCATTGGTTCGCACACTGCTCAGTTTCTGCAGTAAGAACAGTGTCAGAGTCGCTCCCACAGGTCAGACTGAGGAGATGAGATGTAGTGTGGCTGAGTCTCACATGCTGCACAGACTGTACGCTGTGTCCAAATCCTAAAAAAAATCCAGTCAAACAGTACAAGGAATATACGATCTATTGCTATTCGTAGGTAAAATAATGGGTAGAGCCAGTTTCCTTTTGTTTTTAAGAAAGAAATAAAACCTATATGTATGAGAGGGTTGGCAAAAGAGACATAGGAGTCACATCACCACAACTGCAACCAAAAATAACCAAAACAAATGTGAAGAAATCAGTTTTTGAGACTGGATTTTTGCCCCTTTTGAGTTCTAATATCCTTTTTAAAGACCTGTTTTCTTTCGTTGATTGATTGAATGACTTTTTTTCCAGATATTCGAATTGATTGAGAAACCACAGTAACACTTTAAGGTAGATAAGAATGCGAGTAGTTACTAAGGAGCGGGTAAGGAATTAATCAGGAAAGACTTAATTATTAATGAACCGTTGCTGAATAACTGTGATTTGAAGGCTACATAGTAGATGTGGATGAGTGAACAGACTGGGAGATACCATGTTAATGAATCATCAGGTTATGATGAGTCTGTGTAATTTTTGAGCAGACATTCGTATTCCCAACAGGATTAATTTAGAGATCGCCGGACTTCTTCATCAGCACCACCCACAGATCCAAGTGTTCATTTATGAGGTGAACTATCTTAACTACTGTGATGAATTGCCATTCACTATCCTGTATGTGATCTCCTGATTTCTCTTCTAGTGCCGCCATCAGTTTGACATCATCGGATCCAATTTTGATACAAATAAATGCAAAACAAGGTCAAATTATTTCAAGGTTTTGAAGCGTGATTAGAAGGAGCTAAGGGATACACTCTGGGTTCAAATGGAGAATGAGCCTGGTCTGTTTATTCTTGGTCTCTCCTCAATGGAAATAATATTACCTCACCTACACTTCAAACTCTGCGACAAACTGCTGCTGTTGGCCTGAAAATGTATATTGCTCAACTGGATTAAAAACAAACCACCCACAGGCGCAGTGTGGTACAGGGAGACCTGCAGGGTTCTGCCTATTGTGAGGATTGTTGCAAGAAGTAACACTTCCAAGAATAGACTGTAAAAAACAAAGTACATTTTTAGGACATAAAAATATTTAGCAGCGTCACTCCATTTAAGCAATTACTTGCTTCTTCATTGATATGTAAAAGCAGATGTTTCACAAATGCTCTGTGACAAAAGGTATGCATAACAGGAACATTTTTGATGAAAACATGCTGCAATTAAAAGATATCATTAAAATGTCTTAATATTATGAGGTAGGTTTGGATACCAGATCATTTGCTACATTAGTAACGTGTTGGAGGAAAAGAATCACCTCCTGGACCTGACCCAGGCTTTGGTAGTGGGCGTTCCTGATGATATCCAGACATTTGTGTTGTATATACAAACATCCTCCATGGGTAGAGCACACACTAATCCTCACGCTCAAATCCCCTCTGACCAGATGTTGCAGCTTACAGAGGACAGACCAGGCAAAAATTAATGGCTATCACATGCTCCCTAATGAAGGGATTGAACGGGGCATGCTCCCATAACGTCTGGGAGGTTGTCCATGCTCTGCTGTAATTCACTGGGATCAAATCCCAGCCTAATTTATGCCGTCACACTTCTGTCTCACCTCTCGTTTCTGTCTGCCTGCAATGAAAAACATGACCTATAGAACTGCTGATGAACATTGAAATAACATGAGGGAGGGATGGAGGGAGAGAACACAAAAGACAGGAAAGGAAAGAGTGAGAGTTCAATGAGCTTAAGGAGAGACAGGAGCTACTTTCATTTCAATATAGGGACCTACACTGATCCATTCAGGTGTCACAGCAAAAATGGACCCCAAAAAAAATACAACATCTATTGAAATTAAAATAAATAAATAAACCATTTTAAGGTGGAATTTTTTTTTTTTTTTTTTTTTTTATAAATCTAGTCGTTAAAACAGATCAATACATTTGGATTGTTGATTGTGAACGACAACTTCAGAGAGAAGGAAATAAATCGTTTTTTGATTTATTTATTTGTGTTCCGCTTACCCCACGTCCTGGGAGGAATGTCAGCCACACACACGCACAAAGCAGGGTCAGCTAAATGTTCAAGTGTCCCTAGTGGTCATTTTCATATGATCTCTATCCAGACAGCTACAGTAGGTCTGACACTCTCTGACATTGTACTTCAGGGACTGCCAATTGCAAATACAGATTCCCATAAACTCATGCACACACACACACACACACACACACACACACACACACACACACACACACACACAGCTGAACACACACATACACCAAAGTCATAAGATTTATAAAAGAGCTCTTGGATCTGTTTATTGGAATAAGCTGAAACTTCTGCATTCGAACTGTTGCTGAAATAAAAACATCCTACATCGATTCGTAAATCACCTGACCTCCACGGGCCTCATTACAGAGAGTCTGACATCATATCTTATCTCAGTTTTGGATGATTAAGGATTGTTGGTATTACAAAAATGCACAATGTATGCCCAATCATTGAAGATACAACTCAACACCCGTCTTTCCTTGGCCATAATTGCAAGCTAGCTGAACCAAATAGAATGAGGCAGCCATTGTCAGGACAGGCAGACTTGTGCACAGATACAGACATGAAAGGACGAGTGCCCGTAGACCAAAATTAGTAGCTCTGGTTCAGATTTCTTTGTTAAGATACAAAGCGTGAGATACAGCCATGACTTTAGTAATTGCTTCTGAAATAGGAAGATCGGAGTTTTGCTGAAATTAAAGGAGACCTATGATGCTTTGACCTTTTTAACGTTTACAGATGTTTAACATGCATGAGAACCTTAATGACACACCAGAGGAAAGGGGAAAAAAATGAAAACGTTTGCACCAACAGAAGCTCCTCTCTCCCACAGAAAACACTGCCCCCAAAACGCCTCATTGGTAGCCCCGCCTTTGATCCTGAGACTTTGGGACATCACTCTTCATCACCATGTCAGTCATTTGCATAATTCATGCCTAGCGGGTAGTTTTGCACATAAGAATTGAGTTAGCACAGCTGCTCTTTGCTGTCAGTAGCACTGGCTCAGGCGTGTGTGAGCTGACTAATCAGAGCAGACCGTTTATTCGGGAGGGGGCTGTCTCAAACAAACAGGAGCTATATCAGACGGAGGGGGAATACAGTGCTGCAGCATTTCTTAGCATTAAAGCATGTAAAAAATATATATTATGAACTTGAAAATGAGCATGTCTTCTTTTAAATTAAGATAGGACAAGCAGTGAAGATCTGATTCTGTAATGAGGCTCCTGGTGCTGATCATGAGATCAGAAAAGATTGCTAAGTGGTTCTGCTTTAGCTCTAAAGCCAATAAAAGGCCAGCAGATCAGAAAATCTGAGTCTCATTCATAAAAACAAACATCTTTTATACTTTAACTCATGATATGCTCATTATGCCACATGATGACATATTAACATAAAGTATGGTGGAACTCAGGTGTGAGTTTTCTTGTTCAGAGTGTATCCAGATTTTTTGCATCCATTACTTAAACATTGCACAAAACAGACAACAGTCCATGTTTTGATGAGCCTCAGTTTGATTAAATCAGGTTTGCTGAGGTGATGCTGATTGGAAAGCACACCGGAGCGCTGTATATTGTGCGGCACATTGCGCAGCAAATCATCACAGCTTGATGCACACAGTTACAACACATTTATTAAAAACCCCTCGGAAGCGTGGCAGCCTCGGCAGCTGGGTTGCAAGCGTTGCCGTGCTGCGAGGGTGAAATGGCATGATGATTTGGAGGTGATATGATCATGAGCGTTGTGTAATCTGATTGGACTGAGCCTGCACATCAAACGGCGAGACGGCAGAGGGAGGGATGATGTGGAAACACGGGAGGGCAGAGAGGTGAGGGGAGGCTTGAGAGAAGGAAGGAGTGATGAAGGGAACAGATGGGGGAGAGGCTGGATGGCCAAGGTGGGAAGCCGAGGACTTAAAAGCAAAGAAAAGTTGGATGTGGTGGACAAGGGGGGGATAGGACATCACTTGAAAGGGAAGGGGAGAGAGGAGGAGGGGAGGGATGTGGGATCAGAGAGAACAGAGAGATGATTGGGGACGAGGAACTTACCCTGACTCTGTGCCTTACTGGGAACATGGGAAACCAGGGCCAGCAGCACCAGCGGAGCCCATAAACACCACCTAATCTGCCCAGTTGACAACATCCTCACAACAAGCAGCTTAGACCTGCGCGGAGAGAGGAGAGATTATGTTGAGAAGAAGCAAAGCAAGAGGGAAAGAAAGGGGGGTTTCAGTGACAGAAACGCCATGAATGCCATCCAGCTACGGAGAGCCTCTCAAGGTCCACCTTGCCCACACATAGCCCCAAGACACTGATCTAGAATCAGTTACTCCAATCTGGTGTCCACTTTGATACAATTACAGAGCAGTAATCCGACAGTCTAGACTGACCGCAGAGCAGCGGTCGAGCCCCCCGCCTACGTAGAGCAGGCTGAGGGCGACACAGACGAGGACTTTGTTTGAGAAGGAGTGAACAAAAGAGCGACAGAATGATAGACAGACAAGGAGAGAGCGGATTGATTGACAGTCCAGAGAAGGAGCATTTCACCAGCACCATTGTCGAGAGCAAACAGTACATTTGCACTCCTCTTCTTCCTATCTCATCTCCTGTGTTCACACTTTTTGTCCCCTTCCTCCCTTTTACTCTCTTCCCCTCCAGTCTGCCACTCATTATCATTACACACGGAGGATGGACACAGATGGACAGCTTATCATTGGTGGGCAGCACAATTTGGCTGACAGCATGTGCAACAAAAGTTGTTTCAAGATTGAGCCATCCCCCTGATGTAAAGGTGGTATTGGAAGAACACGCAGCCCCTTCACTTCATTCAGATGGTGTCAAAAGGGCAGAATAATGACAATGCATATTAATAAGCACGAAATACTCCAGGAAATGGGATTGATCTTCGTCTTCTTCTTCTTCTTTTTCTTTTATAGATCAGCCTCAGGACAGGAGGGTGGGAAATGAGAAGGAAAGGAAATGATGCTGTTAGTGCACACACACACACACACATACACACACACACACAAATAATTAATGCAAGGCTATACACACATAAATGAGTGTTAATCACACTAATTTGAGATTAGACCTTCTCAGAGTGAGGTTTGATTAAAAAACGTCTCTTTCTCTACTCATGTGAACCGAATAATGAAACATTAAAGCATCTAAATCCCTTTAATCCAAATACAAAAAGTTTGCATTCCCGATGTGTTTCGTCTTTCCAGTCCGGAGGGCAACTTTGTTGATTGGTTAATGAATACCAGGGTAAATGCGCCGTCCTCATTAAAATAAAGCGGTCGATATGTTTAATGAGTTTCCAGTCATAGTCTAATGCCATTCATTGTAACACGCGCATCAACCGAGACTGTGAAAGTGCGAATATGTTCAAAGGCTGAAGAGAAAATAAAAGGCGTTTTTTTAATTTGAATCTAAAATAAAAATAATAATAAAAAAAAAAAAGAAATTTGAAATTTGATTTCAAATTATTCCACCTGTCTGTGAGGCTGCACAAGTTTGATCAAAAGGGAGGTCTGTCTCCGCTGATCATTTCAAAGTGCTGCTGACTGCTTTAATTAAAGTTTTCTCGGTCAGATTTGGGTCAAACTACCAGATTAATTCTGATGAAGTCGCCTCGTTTCAAACGCTCCGGCGGCGCCGCGCACCTGACAACTCACACACAACAATGAATGAAATCGCCTTTCATACCTCTCCAGTCATCAATTCAAAGCGTCCTCTTTCTGTCCCCAAAGGAGAAAAATCCTCTGAATGCCAAAGACTGCTGCCTCCCAGTGGGTTCCTCTCTCTTCTCCACTCTTTCCCTCCTTCTCTCTCTATCTCTCACTCCGTCTCTCCGGATACAAGTCGGTCAGTCCGGAGTGGGTGTTTCTCTCCTCGTTATTCAGCCATCCCTCCCTCCAGCTATTCCTCCCCGTCCCAGCCCTCTGCTTCGCCCCTGTTCATCTCTGATAGAGGGAGGGAGAGAGGGAGGGAGAGAGAGGGGGAGGGAGACAGAGACAGAGAGAGAAAGAGAGGGAGACGTGAACCAGTGCCGCTGCGCAAAAGCCTTCGCTGCCGACCTGCTGGTTTAAATCCGGCTTCAGCCCCCCGGGGGCCCTCGATGTGCGCCTCCGCGGTCACGACGGGACTTGCCGTGGGGACATATCCGGCTTTAAAAGGAGCCACATGGTCTCTGGTGAAACTCGTGGAAGAAAAAAAGTCGGTCTGGAGAAAGGCTCGGTGCGCTCGGAGCAGGTGCCTCGCCATGCCCTGCTGCGCTGCGAGCTCCGGTGTTAAAGGCACAATGACGCAGGTTTTCACCTCAGTTTGCCAATGTAGCGGTCTGACTGCAGCTGTCATGCCAGTCACATTATTTCACCCACATGTTTGATGGAGAAAGTGTGATTTCAGTGGCTAACATTGTTTTAGTTTTTGAAGTTGACATACACAGGAGAAGGTTATGACTGGGGACCTGATTCCTCCGGACTGTAAAGTTCAATCTCTGTTTTTTTTTCTGATGCTCCATACAATCAGGCAGAACATAAAGTTACATCAGATCACCTCAAGGTCGTTTCAGCAACAAGTCATGTCTGTATGGTCTTATGTTTACCAAACTCTAAACCTCACATGAGTCTCTGCAAGGCTTTTGTGTATGTGTCTCTAAAGAAATGAATAGTTTGGGAAATATGCTTAGTCGCTTTCTTGACGATTGACGCCACTCTTGTGACTTTTCCCTGAATATAAAATGTACGGTCAGGGGGCAGTTAGCATAGCTTAGCATTAAGACTGAAAACGGGGGTCCAAAGGCAGTCTCAGACGTCTCAGACTGGCTAAAATTTGGTTATGTCAGCATGTCACAAACCACAAATTTGTGTCATCGTATTGATAATATATTCGTTTGTAGGTTGAAAGAGAGACAGTATTGATTAGTGTGAAGGTATTTCTCCAAAGTCATATAGCGCTGATATCGGCTAAAAGTGGTTGTACATCAATACTTGACTTCAACGCATCTAATGTTCCATTTAAAATGTCATAAATATGTAACTTTAAAAGCTTGTGCTGCTAACAACAAGCTTCCAAGACATAATGAGAGCAGCTTTATACATTATTGTAAAATGAGAAATCTGGTAAAGCGAATGTAGGCTGATTAAAGCTTGGCAGCTTTGAAAACTCCGCACAAGGACCTGTAGAGCAAAGGGCACAAGCTGGAGAATTAACTATAAGGCTTCCTAACACAAAACATATATAAAACTCCTGTGGTGGTAGAGGTAGGAGTGGCTTTCCATCAATCAGAAGGCTGGTAGTAGTGCAGTGAAACTGCAGTGAAATGTGCTATTAAGACAACTTTAACGTCCATGAGAGCCAAATGTCATTTCGAAGCCTGACTAAGAAACCACGTCCAAATGTCTTAGTTGAAAGGCAGGATTGTGAAGTCTTATCACTTGTGACCATTGCAGTTTTTCAAACATCCTTTCAATGGAACGATTCTCATTTTGAAAACAGGGGAAAATGTTATGTCTATCAGAACCTCTACAGCTCACAACCTACCATGCTTTATCTTGTTTTATTTAATTTGTACAGAAATTATTTTTACAGAAAATCTGACAATAACCAGTTGCAGTCTTTCTTTTATTGTGAGTCATTCTTCCCATTTCTTCCTATTTCCAGGCTTTGACTAAGCTAAGCTAATTCTCTACTGGCTGTATTTTCACATCAATGGACGGATATGTGAGCGGTTTTGATCCTCTTAACTAACTCCTGACAAGAAAGCAAATAAACCAAAAACTATTCCTTTTTATCTTGCCTAAACTGAGCATTGGGTCGGTCAACAGTGCTTTCTTCTATCAAGCTGAGAAAAAAGACTGGAGTGCACTTTATAATCCTTTTTATACACTCAGCTCCTCTGCTGCTGAAGAGACTTTGTGACTCGCCCTGAGGGGGGAAGAATGGGAGTCATGGGAAACACAGGCTGGTGAAATGTGCCAGTGGCTGGCTGAGTTGAAACGCAGAATAGTTGCACTCCAGGTGTGTCCCTGAAGCACTCCACATACACACACACACACACACATACACACACACACGCGCTCTTAAAACACACAAATGCACGCCTTAACTAAACAACTGTCCAGATGCTGTAAACACTATAATCAAGTGGATAAGGATTCTGTCCTCCTCCCTCCTTCCTCCTCATTCTTCCTCCAGCCTCGTCCTCCCTTCCTGTCCGTCTGTCGTCCGTTCATCTGTTGCCCGTTTGCAGAAGACCACACACTGAACAAACACAGTGATGCAGACACTGTGTCACTGTGTGTCTGCAATCGGGGGCCGGACGTTATGACCTAAAATCATATCAGGATAAATGATCAGATGTACCTAGATAACAGTCACTGCACTGATATAATGATATCTCTAAAAGTCAGCTCATGTATTTCCTTTCTCATTTTGGTTCTCTTCTGTTGTGGTTATCCTGTATAATAAGAGCACTGGTTGGTTGTGGAGATGTTGTCAGTTGATACTCAATTAAATATCAGGACTAGCTTCCTGAGCTGGACCACTTTTTAACAGTCCATGCAGCAGTTGTTTCAAATTTCCTTTCTTTTTTAGCCATGTTGGTCTGTCAGTCGGCCAGTCCACCACTTTGGTTCATACTGAAAAATCTCAATAACAATTGAATAGATTGCCAGCAAGTTATATAAAGACATTCATGGTCAGAGGAAGAAGTCATCTGCCATCTGTCATCACTTGACTCGTCCTGCAGTGCAACCCTCACTTTGTTTATTTGTGAAATATCTCAACAGCTGATTGTCTGTTTGTCACAGACGTTCGTGGTGACCAGACGATAAATTCAGCTGATTTTGGTGACAGCCTCACTTTTCCTCTAGCTTTAGTTTTTCAGTGACATTTCCGGACAACTCTTTGATGGATCGCCATGAAATTTGATACAGACATCCACGTCCCCCTCAGCATAGGCCTGGATTTCAAGGGGGCTAGAAGGGACATGTAGGTTAGCCTTAATATTTAGACCACTTGTATTTCTCCCCACCCCCCAAAAAAAACAACTGCAGAGGAAAGTAGCAGGGGATTTTATTTAGATCAAACCACTTGCCTGTGAGCCATACTGCATTATATTCCATTATAGTTTTAATATCAGCTGCTGCTGGGAGTAAATAAAGACATTTCCACTACAAATTGATGCAAAGGCAGAAATTGGTGCATAAAATAATGCCCTAACACAAGCTTTCCCAAGTCTCTGTGTAGCAGGGCTAAATCAAAGATCATAGCTCTCACTTACCTGCTTAATTCAGATAGATTTACAGATAGACTGAAGATCTATAAACCCTATGGTTTTAAACATGATATTCAAGACTATGCTTGCACTACTGACGGCATTCTCAGGTTTGGAAAGATCCACAGACAAGCGAAGAAATAAATACGGTCATGGTGATGTGTCATCCGGGGAACAAACCAATGACACAGTGAGTGGAAAATGACTAAGCAACGGTTCTCATTTTGCTGTGCATAACATCATATTGATAAAAGATGTCATTAAAACCAACTAGGATCAGCTGGTTCAGAGAAAAGTACAGTTAGAATGTGTGTGATTTTAACAGTATTCTCAGTTGCTGCCGTCCCAGGTGGATTTAGATCGACAGCCCCTCCCCGGGGACGCGCAGGCCAGCGGACCTAAAGACCTGCCCGATGGGTGAGCCATGCTGCTGTCCTCCCTGCACGTCCCTTTTGTCACCTGTTCATTTCATGTGATGTCTCCCCTCTGTTCCCTTCTTCATCCTTCCCTTTTTATTATTCCATTTTCCCCTCATATTCCCCCTCGTTCTCTCCCCTGCCTCTCCCTCTCTTTTTCAGCCTACTCCTAATCTGTTCATCCTCCGTCTGTCTACCTCTCACCGCCGTCGCTGTCCGTCCCAACTGTGGCTCTGTTGAATAAATGCATCAGTCACATGGAAGAGTTGATCCATAGGTCACTCAGCTCAGCGCCATATGGTCCAACTGTGAAGCTTCATAAAGTTTTTCAAGTCCTTCCACTGCAGCAAACGCTGTGTTTACTGCAGGTACTCGTCGAGATTTAAGCATAACTCCATCAAAAACTCTTTAATACATGAGTAAATAAAGCAAATCTCCCAGTCATCCTATTTCCTCACATACAAGACTGTAACGTGGAGTAGGGAGATCTTTTTTTCCCGAATAACACACTGCAGGAATTAGATAAATCCGTGCAGATCAGCTGTCTCCCTGCGTGTGCATTCAGGTGATATGTGACAGATCTGCATATATGATATATAAACTAAGCGCTGGATGACTTTGTGGCGAGGCAGTATGGATAAAAAGAAAAAAACTCTGACTGCCAATTATACTCAAGTCTGATGCTGAGAAGGTTTAGGGAGGTGTTATGCACACAAAACACCATTTCTTTTTCATATAATAAACTGTATGCAGACACTTTTTCATGCATACCTTTCACGCATGATGCAACCTTTTGCACAGCACCATCTCAGACAGGAACCTTTGGCTTGATAATCCAAGTAGCAGCTGTTCCTTTGATTTTGGTGTCATCGTCTGTTATAAGCAGCGCTGGTGTTTGCACTGGACCGACGTATTGTGATAATAAAAGTGATCATACTCCACCGCAGTCTGTCGCATTTCCTCTGCCTTCCTATAATTATTACAAACAAGTGGCCATTGTCGCTTTGACAAACACAGAAAGCACAATTTCCTGTGCAGCAGAGGATTTCTCCCAGGAAACAGGAACCCTCTCATTTGTGTTGACACAAGCGCATGTTTAAGCTCGAACTGTGTTGGGAGAGGAATATTGATTGTAAGGTATCAATCGGCACGAGTGGGAGAGCAGCAATTTCTCTCCTACTGCTCTCATTAATATCAAAAAGGTGTGTCTCTTTGAAGAAATTGACAGAAATAAAAACACACACACACACAAACACCCCTACATTGCCAACAGTGGACTATCATTTCACAGCACCACGTGTGGACCTCTGTTTCTAGTTAAAAAATGAAAAATAGAATTGAACATTAACTTTAATGTCTTTTTTCTTAATATCACTGCAAATGTGGTTTAATTACCAAGAGGGGACTCTTGGGACATTTTTACCAATCAAAGAGGGGACTTCTATATACTGCACTACACATTCTTTCACCTAATGAGAGTTTATTTACTGCTACACACACACAAACACACACACACACACACACACACACACATACACACACAGAGCAAACAAAGTCTGCAAATGGCAAACATAGTACTTTTTTACATACATTTTTCACGTTTTTTCCGTCTCACGCATAAACCCATCGACACACGCACCACACACACACAAAACCCCCTGCCTTACATTTATAAGACGCAGAGACAACCCATGGCAAGGAGCTTAGCACTCTGCCACAGTGACAGACAGCCGAGATCACCGTGTCATTCACACTCTCACAATGAGCTGCATTTAGACCAGCAGAAGAAACATGGTTTGTTTGTCTTGTAAACTCACACAAAAAGGGACCTGGTTAAGTTCAAATACAGTTGACACATTCAAGGGTGCATACACACACACGCACTCATACATGAGAACTTGGACACGTTGAGACAAACCTCATGTTGTAAATCTCAACCCTTTTTTCTGCTACACACACACGCGCACATACACACACACACACTCCTCTTGAGCTCTGTGTTAATAACAAGCAGCAGGTTAATATGAGGGCAGCAATGGACTGAAGTGACCTCAGCCTACTGATTAGTCCAACTAGTCACAGTTATTAGCCAGCGTGTCATCTGGTACCAGTCGTTCCCAGCGCACCGCTAACCTGATGGCTCCTGCGGGCATGATACATTATGTAACTTTTCATGGTGGGATGCATGGATGGAGGTGAGTTATTCAGGAAATACTGCAATTTATTTAAGAGCTGATAGAAGGCCACAGCCTGGTGTTTAAGGGCTTTTCACTAAAGATAACTTGCTCACACTGTTGTCTAGAGTCATTTAGTGACTGGTTTTTCCATTTGCCATTTCTAGCCCTGCTACAAGCATGGTTCTAGGAATGATGATGTTGGTTTGTGGGTTAGTTGGTCAATCCACCAGACTGAAATATCTGAGGATGGATTATCATGTAATTTCATGCAGCCTTTCATGGTAAGGGGGACAAATCCCAATGACTTTTCCTCCAGCGTCACCACGAGGTTGACATGTAGAACAACATGTTCCAGCTTCCAACATGGCAGCTTGGTCAGTGACCCTAAGCTTCAAACTATTCAATCTCCGCCCCTTTAGCATCAGTTTTGCACTTGAAGGGCTACATTATCAAGTAAGAACAATTATTTAATATGCAATGAGGTTTAGTTGGCTAAAGATTATGCTTACAGAAGTCTACCCACGCTGTTTAGCTAACTTTCATCAAGTTATTTACCACCTGTCAAATGAATTTTCAAAACAAATAGGGAACAGCATACCACCAGAGTAACTGCTGACTGCTGCTAACTTAACTGTTGCTGCCCTTAGCTAGTTAGCTCCGTTAGCCGTGCAGCTAGTGGTTTAGGGACCAGGGGAATGTTAGTGTTTACACCTTTAGCACAGGAGCTTTGGACCAGAATAGGCTGGAAGTGGTTAGTTAACATGCTAACTTCAATAGATATTGTTCATTGTGTACTCCTGCAGTAGAGGGGCACTTCCAGGAATTAAGCGTACAACACCTGAGCAGGTTTCTGTATTCAATGTGTTGTGAGTGAGAACCAGCTAATGGATAGACAGTCATGGGATTTGGTATCTTCTTCATGATGTTAGTGTGTTGATTATTAAGTTTAGTTTAGGTTTGAAATCATTATTACTATTATTTGTATTTGTTTTTTTCTGTTTAAAAGTCTGTTACTTTCCATGTTTTTCTTTCTGAGACAAACACACTTAAAAATAAGTTGCTGCATCTCAGGGGATTTATCCTGAAATTACAGGGTGAATTGATTTATTGATTAAAATGTAGTCATTATCCACTCACTCTGATTCCAGTGGACAGCTGGATGATAAGATAATTTTCATTTTGGGGTCCTGTAATTTCAACAACTTTAAACTTGAACAGAACTGCAAGCAAGACTGTAAACTCTTGTTTTCCGAGTCCTGAAGACACTTACCATTAATATTACACCATGTGACCAACATCCAACAAGCAATTGACAGCAAGTATATCCTGCATCCAGTAATAAAGACACTTTTAAGGGAAAAAAACAAATTACTGGTAGTATTTTGGTAAAATGCTTAAAAACCAGTACTCACCACAAATAAGCCTTCTCTTATTCATGACTGACATCCTAATCAGGGATAATAATGTTGGAATCCACAAAGATAAAACATGCAATTGTGATTTCCCGACCAATTAAGTTGGTACGATACGTTTTTGAAAAGGAAATGCTGGTTGAGCAAAAGGTGACTTCCTGCCAGAGTAGCTAGCCAAATTGACAGAGCTGGCAGCCACAGTCCAAAAAGCATTTGGCAGGTGGCTAACATTTGTGCTTGCTGTGACTTGTCCTGAGCTCCTGGCCTGTGGGGAGGGAAGTGGAGGACAGGAGACAATTGACTTGAAAACACTGTAATCATGCCTCAGGGGCGCTCAGGCCATCAACCTGAACAGGCGCTTTTCTTTTCTTTTCTTTTCTTTTCTTTTCTTTTCTTTTCTTTTCTTTTCTTTTCTTGACAATATTGAAAAAGCTCCACATTTCCATCATGTGATAACACTGATAACCTTTATGTAATCACCCATATTTAATCAAGTCAGGCGCACTTATTGGCACTCGGTGTCGAGAAGCTAATTAAACTCAAAAGAATATTGTGTTCCAGTGAATCTTATTTCATTTCTCTGGTATTACAGTATTTGCTCTGTCACAATGTAATGTGTGCCACGATTAAAAAAAGATGTAAAAAAATATGGTAATAGACAGTTCACTATCACTAACTCTGAGATGAATAGGGTGTATTTGGACAGATGTTGATCTCTGAGAAATTTCCAAGTAATAACCTTCCAGTGTTCTTCAATTGTGGACCCCCTGTAAACTGGATAAATATTGGCCAAAGGCTCCATGAAGTGTTCACTCCTAAAGCATAAATTGTATGAACAGTTTGTACTTTTTTTTTGCATTTTGGACGAAATTTTTCCTGGAACAAACGTGAGTCTTGCAACATAAAATGTCAACACAAGAGATCTTAAAAAACACTAATTTTAGGATTTATATGGCACTTGTCAAACTTAACAGCAGGTTTGAACGGTTGATAACATTCGTGTATTTAAATCGAGATCAGCCCGGAGAGAATTTCCATCACGTTTAATCAAAATCAAGCAAACAGTGATGTGTTCAGGATAGTTTTCAGACCAGAAATGAGTGAGAAACTCAGTTTTCTTTGTCCTTGTTTGACAAGGAATGAAACCAAAACCCACCTGCTTGCAGTGTACTTCGTATTTCTTTTTAACTCACTCATTTTGGCTTCTATCACTGTCATGAGAGGATTTTTTATACGTGTATTAATTACTGATCTTGGCTTGTACCGCCTGCTTTGGTGCCGCTTTAATTGGACCAACTGGGCTTTTCAGACCCTCAGTATGATCTTATGATATATGCTATTTGGTGAATACTTTCATCCCAGGCTTCTCTGAGCTGCGTACATTTTTACTGTTTTGGCCCCGGCTCGATTTGGACCCTACAGTAACTTTGGCAGTGTGACTGTGATTCTGCATGCACAGAGCTACGTCACACTGTATCAACTGAGGACCCATGAAAAGAGCAAAACTCACTAATAAAAATGCTCAACACCCCTTCAAAAACATGTTAATTGTTTGCAACACATTTGATCTGACTTATTAAACTTTGACTAATTACGTTTTTTACAATCAGCATAAATTGTATTTAAAAGTGCTGTCTGCTGGCTGCTTCGCACTAATCCCATGGTTGAAAGTTATATCTTAATCTTTTGATCTCGTCCTTAGGCAAAAATGTCCAGCAGCCTGTCGCTCTCTTGTGTGTGTGTGTGTGTGTGTGTGTGTGTGTGTGTGTGCGTGCAACAAAGTTTAATTTCCTGCGCGTATGTATCACTCAGTATACTGAGCTGAAACGCACAAAGACTGACAGATGAATGGGATGAGGCAACATCAAAGTCGCATGGATGCTGAGCTGATCAATGGAAGCATGAATGTAATAGGTGAAAGAAAGGTGGCGATGGTCTAATCTGATAAGGCCGATTCTAGTTAGTGTTACTGTCAGTCTCTTCCTGGAGGGTAAAAGAGTGGAGACAAAGAAGAGAAAGGGAGATAAGGGGAGCTGAACGCCTGTGAGCGAGGTCTTAAAGGACGTCTGTGCTGTGCAGTTAGTAATGTTATCAACACCAAAATCAATAAAGGATGAACCCAGTGGCTGAACATAGATTGGTTCGGGATAAATGAAAGTCCTACACGAACAAACAATTATCGATTGGAATGAAATGCATTGCTTACTACTTTGATAATCGATTAATTCCTCCAGTCATTTGCTAGTTCCAGCTTCTTAATGCAAGGATCCTCTGCTTTTCTTTGTGATCATGTCATTAAGAATAGTCAAGATCGGGGGGAAACAGGATATGACACAATCAGGATACAAAAAGGCAACAATTCAGGTGAAGTTACGGGGGGGGGGGGGGGGGGGGGGAGAGAGAGATGTTATTAGATTACAGATATATTCAGTAAAAAGGGGATTACAATCTTGAAATAAAGATATACAAGTGTGTAACCATGCACATACACTAATGACAGTCTCACACAACGTCACTCTGGTCTGAAGTGAGACCTGTGGATTGTATTGTTCTATAAAATCTACTTTCTTCTTTCTTCTTTCTTAAATCTATAGAATTGTCCACAGAAGACAGCCCTGGTTGAGATATGGAGATGTTCAAATCTGTCTGTGTGCTACAGTGTTGCAGCACCCCCTGCTGGTAGCATTATGGTCGTGCATCTAAAATAAAGGAGAGGGATGTGTCGTGTTCGACCAATCAATAGGCTGTGACAGTGTCTTTCACTGGAACAGGATTGAAGAACACTGGGCTTTGTATAATCTGGTCGATCAGTGACAACCTGAAGACATTTGACTCATTTCCATCATAATGTCTTAGGACAGCGGGTCTCAACCTTTTTGGCCTCTGGAAACGTCTACTTGAGACCCCTCAGACAGATTGTGGCTCCAAGATTCTGAGGATATCAGCTGTATGACAGAGGGATCAGGAATGTCAGTGCAGATATAAACATGGTGCATATTGTACTTTCAGACAATCTGCTTCGAGAGGAAAACCAGACAAGGCGTCTGCTGATAAGTATAACAGGAAAACTTTTTTATCAGTCAAAGTTGAAGCTTACTTTAATTTGACTGTGCCACATGAGAAAGAACAAGGTGGAGCGCTGATCTGTAACAGGGACAGAGCCTGAAAATACTCTGATTCTACTACACACTAAGAAAATACAGATATAGGTCCATCTCACAGGTGTGGCAGATCAAGATGCTGATTAAACAGCAAAATGATTGCACAGGTGTGCTTCGGACAGTTGACAATTACAGACCAATTTATCGCACAATGCCACAGGTTCTGAAGGAGCGAACACTTGGTACACTGGCAGCAGGAACATCCACCAGAGCTGCTGCAAACAAACACAGGCCGCATTTTATCGATGGCGAGGGGTGAATGCACTGTAACTGTGACCCATTGGTGGACCATTCATCCTCCGTCTCCTCCTCACGTTGCTGCATGATAATGCATGGCCCCATGTTGCAAGGACATGGAAAATATCTCGGTTCTTGCATGAATGACTGAATACCCACCAGAAATGTCAGTCACTGAGCATGTTTAGGATGCTCCGGATTGCCGAGTCAGCCCATGGGGCGCCTGTGACCAAAAAAAAATGTCTATCTGGAAGCCTTAACATGTGAAGTCCATAGTTCACTACATATTAATAAATGTCCTTTATCAACATAAAACTGCAGATTTCAGATTGGCCTTTAATCGTACAGCTGTGCACTAATCACGCTGTTTAATTAGCATCTTGATATACTATACATTACTGTACAATAAAAGTCTTAAATCTTTTAATTTTAGTGTTGCATGAATATTCCTGTTGATTGCATTATTTATATAAAATGCCTGCTTCGGGGGGTTTTAGACGTGCACAGCCAACATGGTTGTGGACTGAACTAGAACTACATCAAGACAAAATGGGATGTCAGTTTCTAAGTCAGGGCTGTGATCTCAGATTTTCTCTTCTCGATTATTGTAGCCAGTCAAATTCAAGATAATGACATTCTACAATGTCTATAGAAAATTTGAAAAGAATACACACTATCAGTCAAATCAGCAAATAAAAATGAGTGCAGGAAGGTTGAGAGAGAGTCTGTGGCCGTAACTGTATGAAAGTGTTCGGAAAAAAAACACACTTACCATTAATAAATAGGGAAAAGTCAACCAGATGAGCTGATAAACAACACAAGGCCTCACATCTATACAGGACCACTCACACACTATCATATGTCTATTACTGACACAATATCGATATTAGATTTTTTAATATCACTGTTATCGTCAATACCGATATATCAAGACATCCCTCTATTAAGAACAAGATGTAGCCACACATTCAGAGTATAATCCGTTTGTTTATTAAACACTTAATCAACTGTTTAATACATCAGTACATCAGAATGAGCTTTAGCTGCTCCGTCACAAACAGACTGTGGTACTGTGAGCTTATATTGTCATCAAATCCCCAACATTCAGTCTCTGATAGCGCAGAAAAGAAACGTTTGGGCCACTCATGAGGTGAAGGTAAAGCAAAGAATCCCTTTTAATTAAACGAGTGAACCGATTCATAGAAAAACAGCTTGATGTAGAAAATGACGGTGAGATACATTCTGTCAAACCACTGCTTTTTGAAACTGCTGTTGTGCTATTAAAAAGAGGTGGTGTCCTTAAAACACTGATTGTCTAAAGAAGCGACGCATGACCGGAGATAACAGAGCTGGGAACAGAGCGACAGATTACATGACCACCAACTGTGTTTAGCAGCTAAATAAGTTCTTAAGGCAAATGCTTTCAGGCTTATTGTTGAACAGTCAGTGAACCCGTTTCATGAGAAAACCCCTTCGAGACGCTCCCTCCGTCACTTCTGCATATTTCTTCTTCCCAAAACACTCAACCGTGACCATCATCGGTCTCTGTGCTCTTTCGAAAACTGCTTTCAGACAAACATTTTCCATCTTTTCACAGAATCACAAAACCCACTAGCCAGATCACTTCCACGCACAGTTATAGTTACAGATACGGGGGTTAAAAATGGCAGGAAGTGAGTTTTTTTTTTATCAAACACTAGACCGATGAACACCCCTCGATTTACTCATGTCTGCAGTTTGGGGTAAGGAAGTGATGTTTGTCATGTTACCCGCTGAATGGTTGTGTGGATAAATCCAATGAAAAAATAGTAAAATCTCTGCGCCTGCGCTCCAAAATGTATCATTGCGAAACGCTGCAAACCCTGCCGACATGAACTTAACGTGACCAGTCTCAATACAGTATATTCTATGGCGTCACCCAACAACATGAGCGGACCGTTTTGAGATCAGCAACTGAGAAAAATGTTAATAATGTTTATCAGAGTCAACTAGAGAACATCACTCTAAAATTATCTATAACTATTCCATAAACTTCTTGTTTATACAATTGAGAACTTTTATTGTTCTATTCATTTCCGCTGCAGAATCTGGAAAAAGAGACTTTTTTAAAAGGCTTAAATCTACTGTACTTCTGAAATGATTTGTCAGATAAGTCAGTCCTACACGTCGATAGGCTGAAGAAGACGCGCTTTGGATCACAGGATAATGCTACATCGGCACAGATCGACAGGAATCATGCATTTCACTGCTTACGACATCAAAGCACATTGACGAGAAAAAACTATGAGGTGCAGGTCACCTCAGACACTTGGAGGAAGTAGCATACTGTACATGCTGTGTGTTCATTATGCTGTTTTGGCAATAAAAGATTTCCTGAATAAATGTTCACCTGCAAATAGAAAAAGGTTTCGGTTACCGTATCTGTATCGTCTGGGCTAAACTTATACACATCCATTGAACCAGGCAGTGTTCTTTAGACTAGAAACAAACAAATGTTGACTCATGAGTCAACTTGGATTACAGACGTACACTGTAATACGATATGAGCATCGCTTATTCGTGCTCTTCTATTTTTTAATTATAAAATTCTAAAAGTAATCTTCTCATGCTAGTATGTCTAAGCACATGATGGCACAGTCTATAAACATACAGTTAAACTCTCGTGTTAAATTGGAGGCAACTGATGCACAAATCCATTGATCTAAACCTGGAGCCTGCTTTAAAAGCTGCTGTAAGCATTATTTTCTTATCAAATAAGTGTAAAATACCTCTATACTCCAACAGTAATCACTGTTATAGAGAGTTTGGTCAGTAACCCGTGAGTCTCCTCCTCCTGCTCATGCAGTAAAAGGAAATGTATTTTTCTGGTGTCCCTGCACCATTTATCCAATCAGGACAGAGTACTCCATAAAGAGGCGGTCCTGTCTGCTCAGAACAGGCAGAGAGCTCGATCCTCCTGTTCTGGCAGAATGGCAGGGAAGCTACAAGTTCAAACGACTTATATTACAGGTAAAATGCTTTAAGAGAAGAAAAAGACAAAGTGAGCTGCCTTAAAAAAAGAAAGGAGACATGCAAGTGGGAGAGGAGGGAGGGGTCTGCCAAACAGAAGTTAGCTCAAACGATGACATTGCTTACAGCAGCTTTACTGGAGCCAACTCAAGAGCAGATTTCCTTTAAAGAGGTTTTTTTTTTTTAAGCAAAAAAGGAAGATATCAATAATTTGTGTAACTGTGTCTTTTGGCACCCACTCCAGTACACTGGCGGTGAATTAAAGGTCCAGCATGTAGGATTAAGTGATTATTTGGCAATGACGTTGCAGGTTGAAGGCCCTTCACTTCACCTTGCTGCTAAAAACACACACAAAAAAAGCAGCAGACATGGCGGTGCGACCTGGCGGACTCTGCTGCCGACATTCTAAGGTAGCGAAAACAGAACGATCCTTAGTTTCCCGTGATTACAAACTAATGAAAACATCTCATATCCAACTTTTCTGTGCAAATGTTCCCCCTTAATCCTACACACTGGACGTTTACAATTTGTTTATGGATTCGGAAATTGAAACACAGAATTCAAAATATTCAACAAGAGCTTAGTCCAACACACCATTTATATATACATATACTGTATACGCGAGTGTGTGCGCGCCTGCGTGTAAATGTACATATTCAAACTCTCAGTTGTATTAATAAAGAAAGCTTTTGTCATCCAAGTGCTTCTGTCATTATAGCAGTCCTATACCCTTTATATTATTCAAACTTTGAAAGCATGTATAAATGCAAATTTTGTATTTAAGGTCTACTGAATCCTGTGTGCGTAAGTTTCCAAATAACATCTAGTTGGCATAATATGACTCTAATTACAATTATTTCAGGGTTTTGTTTGTTTGTTTTTAGGCAATAAATCCAACACTTGTTAGAAGAAAAAATATATACATTTTTGAGCTGAGAACTCTGAGCTCTTAGGAACAAATAATGACATCTCATGTCACCGCGGAAGTTTCTGGTCTGAATATCAAGTCATGTTAGAAAAAAATCGAAACAAAAATATACAAATTTAGAGGAGCGGTAAGTTATAATTTCGCAAAATGGCTGTTTAAAGTCTCAAAGATTTCTCAGTGCTGCAGTTTGTTTTCACAATAATGAGGCTTCAGCCGCTAAACACCAGTTTTTTCAAAGCAGGACTTCTTCAGTTTGTTTGTGCGTTAAGTCTTTCATAACTTTCTCTATGTACATTGTGCCTGTATATCTCCCATACAGTTCATCACTGCATTTATTATCATGTAAACTAACTACTTTCTAGCAGCTACACATACATATGGGCATCAGTTTAGTTGTTAATTTCATTCGCAAGATGAGGCTAGACATTTTTTTTCTATCCGACACGATGGCTCCCCAAGCAAGGAAAAACAATTTAACACCCTGAAACCAAAGACATGATTTGTATAACTGTAGTATGAATGCTCCCTCGCTGTGTGTCGTCCCGTCTCTCCCAGCAGAGGGCAGTGTTGGGCCGTCAGGAGCCTCCGTCCATGCAGTGAGACTAACTGGGGGAGAGGTCGCTGATCCCGTCAACTTGAAATATTCCTCCTTGTTTGTTGCGGTTGCAGCTTTTGCTTGTTCCCACTTCTTCTCTCAATCTCACACCATCTTGACGACCCTTAAGCACTCATCATGTTCAGCAACAGATTCATGACACAGTTCTGGTTCAAAACCCAAATAAAAACGCAAAGTCTGGGTGCCTCTTCAGTAAGACTGGGAGTCTGTGTGGGCACATTGATGGATAACCATCTCTAGAAGTGGCTTGTGCACTTTGCACCTCTAAATTCAAAGAAAGACAAAAAAAAAATCAAGGGCGACCTGTGTTTTCTCTACAGGTTGAATCATTTACTTGAGTTGAATTCCCCTCATCTTTTAAAAAAACACTCCTTCTCTTGGTTACACACCTTATCCAAACAACTCGGGAACAGGGAGAACTGGAGGTGCGTCCCAAATAGTCCACGTTGCTCCGTTGCCGTAGCTTTCGAGGTCAAATGCCAAACCTCCGAAGATCTTCTACGCAAAGAGGGATTCTGTCGTGGCTCATCTCAAACTTATACCTCCTCCATCACCTCCATGACAATCGTCCTGGGTCCGGTTAGGATCAGGTTGCTGACGGCCCGGTAGTCCTGAGAGAGGACGTTTAGGCCGTTCACCGACACCACAAACTGACACACCTGAAGAAAGACGCAGAGAGACAGGGGTGGGATGATTAATACAAGTCGATGATGTTCTTAACTTTCACACCACGTTTGAATGGAGTCTAACAGAGGTACAGTGAGACATGAGAGGGCGGTACGGGACTACCGCTGAGAATCTGTTTTTTGGGGAAACAAACTACTCAGCTGATGTTTGTCAAGTTTAACTGCTTTTTTACCACGTAACTGTGGTGAACCTTGACAGAGGCTTACTATGTGTCATCTGTATTATGCTAATTAGGGTCAAATCTGTTCATATGCTAAACCATAGCACACGACAACTGACATAACGAGGGCCTGTTATGAGGGTACAGATGCAGTTTGTCATTTTGGGAGACATATTCGTTAGCTGTCTAGCTGGGAGCCTAATGAGACGATTACTAGCACCTCCTTTTTAGGACAGTGAATATGTATTGGGACCCCGCAGATGATTAATCTAGGTTAGTAAGACTGGAACCAGGGGAAAACCAGCTAGCCCGGTTCTGCTCCGCTATAACAAAAAATTACGCCTACAAGCACCTCTAAAGCTCACTGCAAAACATGTCATGTCTTGTTTTGTTTTAATCTGTGCAAAAACCAAAACGTGCCATCATAGAGTCCCCATCTTGCATCTCGCGCCTGGCAGGAGATGGATAAGAGTGGTATCAACCTTCTCATCTAACTCTTGGCACGCATATAACCCATTTCCCAAACGGTCAAAATGAACTTTATTCATTCAGATGTTTGCTTACATGTTGCCGATGTCGTTTTTCCTTAACATATCACTGTAGATGACATCTAAGCCAGAACCTAATTTTTAAGACGACTCTCGCCAACATTTTGCGAGATTTTAAAAAGTGGAGCAGAGCGGAGTAAAAGCAATTCACCATGCTGAGCGATAAGAGAGGAAATGCCATGGGGGGGGGCTATTTGAGGCTGAGCATCTCATCTCATCTGTTTGATCAAAAACTTGACACTCATAAGATGTTGTTTTTGATGGAGTTTGCCTTAAAATAACATTTGTCCAATCATATAAAGCAAACATGATTTTCTTTAAAAAACAGACAATTATTCACACAGGAATCATACTCTGCTCCACCCCTACAGTCAAACCAGTACACACTGATAGTGTTGCCTGACGTAAATTACAGTAGGTACAACATGGCATCCATGCTCAAATCACTCCCCGGTCACGCAAAGACTCCACCTCCCTTATCGTTTTTTTTTTAACCGCTGCTCTGATAGAGATAAGGGCTTGTTACCTGAGATGCCTTCTGCTCTTGTTACATGGTGCAGCAGTTTTCTGCTGTGGGTTAGTGTGGGTTTTTTCACAAGCCATTACAGGCGCACGCTCACACACTCGCAGACACACAGACACACAGACACACAGACAAGCACACTCCCCTATTCACTGGCTGCCAAACATTTTCCAAAAGTCCTGCAAGATGCTTAAAAGAACCCTGATGCATGTCAGCGAGAACAAAAGCACATAATCATTTGGATATTTATACTGCCTATAAATCAGGAAAGTGCTGAGTGATGATGGAAGAAAAACTTTCACAGATGTTTTTCATGGGCTCCCGACTCGGGGAACATCTAACAGGGAGCAGCTATTGAAACCCGGCCTGTTCCTTACATAAACTGTTGTTACATGTAGTGAATACATGCAGACAGAGGTTGCCATTTTGGGTTATTGGGGTTTTACAGAAAAATAAATGCTGTTAAATCTCTTCTAGCCTTCTTAACCGCTTCAGGGGAAAAATAGATGAAAATAGGATGAGAGAATACGGGAAAAGAGAGATTAAGAGTGATAGAGGAATGGAAAAAAGAATCCCAGACTGTTAATCCTGCGCTATGGAGGAATTTCAGACGCTCGCTGTAATCACGTCTAAACCTCTGCAGCCTATATTCCCACTACTTGCAAATTACTCTCCTTCATGCACTACTCGCTTTCCTTTAACATTTCCTTTCAACCTCTTCTACTCTCTTCCAACACCTCCCCCTCTCTTCTCTCCCACCGATACCTTCCCCTCTCTTCTCTCCCACCGATGCGTCTCTCCTTTCAGGCTGTGGGGTTGTGTTAGTCTTGGCTGGGGACCAGCTGGACTGAATGACTCCTTGCACTCAGAGGGTTAAAATCACTCTCGCACAGAGAAAAAGGAAAGAAAAAAAGAGACGCAGAAATGGGCATAAAGAGAAGACGCAGAGAAAGAATAAACAATACATGTGGCGAGGACATGCAGCGATAACAGAAACAGCTGTATGATATGTAGAGAACATTTGATTCTTTCTAAAAACACAGAGGTGATGGATGACCTGAGGCCATATTTGCATGAACGTCCCTTGAGGAATCAAAAGGCCGGAGAAACAATAACTTGTTAAATTGAAACCACACACTGTAAAACTGGGTTCCCTGCCTGGTTTGGTGAAAAAGAAAAAGTTTGACATTTCTGGGAAAATCGCTTTCTTGCTAAGAGAGACATAAAAGATTGACACCACTCCCATGTCTGTCTGTTATGTAGAAAGTTACAGCAAGTAAACTTCTCGCTTTGCGTAGCATAAAGACTGAAAACAGAGGAAAGCAGTTAGCCTGCTTTCTGTACAGTGGTAAAACAAAATCTGCCGATCAGCATCTGTGGGCAGTCATTGTGGGTTTTTAATGATCTATGAATCCCTGCACACTTTAATGTGCTGTCAAAACATACAACCACTATGGTCGCTTTCACTGAGTACAAGCACAGAATCCAGATGCATTTGCCAAATGACAGTTCCAATTATGTTTTTAAATGAAAAATGGTGGCTGTGTCGACAACAATGATGACCAAAAGAGAAAAGGAGAATTACTTTGAGTGATTTGGAAAACAAGAAGGAAAAAAAGGGAAAAATATGAAACTTTACGACTGACCAGTTCGGCTCAGAATTTCAGTTTTAAATCACAACACAGTCACAGTGGAGACAAGAGTAGCCTCACAATGTAAATGCTACTCCGCTACAATTAAATCAACTGCTCGGACTGAAAGATATCTGACTGATCAAAACACCAAAACTCAAACTCATCGTCCAAGAGCCAGACAGACAATAAACCTGCCGATTAATCACCGATCAACAAACTGAATGTCGCAGGAAAGATGATGTGGCAGAAACTTTTCTAAAATTATTTTGTTAGACGGCAACAACATGCAATACATGCGACAAAAGGTCGTCGTTGCAAAGGCCATGCTGCTCTGATCTGGGAGAAGTTTGGTTCCAAAATGACTTATTTAACACATTTCATATGTTTCAATCTTATCCATAAAGAAAAGTAAACGAAAAAACTACAAGTTGTGGTTTTTAACGGAGATTTATGTGCTGGACTGTTTCTCGGGCAGGAGCAGTGTGCTGGTTGCCTGGCAACCTCACAGCGAACACAAGACTCCAGGAGAGTTTCAGCAAAAAAGAGAAAATGCTGATAAGAAGTATTTCACAATATGTTTAACTTAACCTTTAAGAGAGTCAGATAATTAGGTATTGAATGCTTGTCTGAACTGATCATAATGTGTCTTCAGCATAATGAATGTACTCAAAACGGTTATTAAAGATATAAAAAAAAAAATCCTGCATAGAAATGATCTCACAGATAGTATAATAGTATTTGGAGATCACTGCCTGCTGCAGTCCCTGATTCATCTAAACTTTAATAATCTTTAAATGTTCAAGTTTAGGGGTTTAAATCTTTAAAATGGAGGTTAAGAGACTCTGACAAGTATATATCCATGCGGTACAACTAATGTAACTGAACTTTACTGTTCAGTGCCCTCACACATAATGGTGCGAGAACACACAGTACAGTACAGGACGCACAAATGGACAGTAAGTGAGACAAACACACATCCTGCTCCACCTGCCGCCTTGCAGAAGTGCATTAGAAGAAGCTCTAACAGCTACATAAGTGCTCGGGTCCATTACGGTCCGGACAATGCTGATGTGTACGTCAGTGTGCTCTGGGAAAAAATGCAAACAGAAAGGCGAGAAAAGAGAAGAGGCTCAGAATGTGTTTTACTACCTCCCTCCCAGAGGTCAATGGGTGTGAGTTTCTCTTTTGGCCTTTTGCCTGGACCGCAGTGCCAACACCTCACAGCATGGCATTCCCTCTCCTGGATCGTGTTACTGCTTAATTGCACATCAATAACACTGCTCCGGTGAAGTGGTACAGGATTTCTAGGAACTCCTCACAGATTAACTGCTGCGCGCTGCTGCACACCAGGAATTTAATCTACAGTGATGATACCGAGAGACTTATCTCATATTCCTGACCAGATTGATTTATGCCCTCGGCTCATAAAACTTGTTGCTACCTTAATAAAAAACTAAACAAAACACACAGAGGTGGAAATGAAGAGATCTCGAGTAAAGACATGAAAACACACACTTTATGAGGCCGCCTTTATAACAGATTGTGAACCATGACACGTGTTTCCATGGCGATAAATTATGACCGCTGACAGTAACCAGAGCAGAAGTGATATTATTTCCACTGACCATTTCCTCTTTCAGTGCTCATACTGATGCTCCTCTACCTCTGCCTCCTCCTTCACCCTCTTCTTCACTCTTCAGCTCATGTCTCCTCTCTCTCTCTGAGTAACATCCTGTCCTTTACTTAGTCTGCAAATTTTAGTTTAGCCACCACAATGGGGAAGAGGCAGAAGCTTTGGTTTATCTTTGTTAAGGTCCGTCACCTTTGGGCTTCCATAAAGCCTGAGGAAACAGTCTAATGCTCACTTTATAATTCCCAGAGTCCTGAAATGATCACATGCTTAATAACTTTCCTCTCCCGTGTTTCTCCTCCGAATCTTCTGTTTCTCCTCTTTCTGGCTCCCGCTACTACTTTTGTCCTCCTCTCTCCATGTCGTGGTTAAAGTCACCGCGCTCGGCATTCCCAGGATTCCTCGCTGCCACTCTGCTTAAATACCTTCATGCCAGCTGGGGCAGCGGAGCCACCATTACCCTGTTTTCCTCCCCTCAACACTCTTCCCGCTTTTACAGCCACTCTCTCAGTTCCCGTCCTCACACATCCTCCTCGTGCAGGCCGGAATGACAGGAAGCATCCCTCTGCTCTACTCCTCTTCCTATTCCTTCCATATTGTTCTCTTTCATTCTTCTCTTACACTTCTCTTGCACTCCCCTGCGCTTGAGTACAACAATATACATATTTAAGATTCTGAAAAAACTGCAATACTTCCTTACCTTACTTCATCTACGCTACAATCAGTTCATCTACACTACAATGAGATCATTTAAGCTACAAACAGTGACATCCACCCTCATCTCTTCTTCCAAACCTGTTGAAACTCTTGAGACACTCTGAAATGTCAGTAAAGTTAATTAATTGTGATGCTGAGCAATGAGCAGGATCATCTTTTTTTCACGTCCAAACATTTTTCCCACAATAGATGAAGCGATGGAGGAAGGCCTCCATACGTCTCTCCTGTTCTCACCTTCATGCCAGCAGCAGCTGCAGGTCCACCAGGGTCCACCGCCTGAATGTGGCAGGGTTTACTGCCTCGCACCACGAAGCCCCAGCCCACAGCATCGCCTACGATCTGAGGGACAAAGGAGACACGTTGAGACAATATGGCATCTCAGTGACTGTGTTGACATACACACTAATATTTCAACATATCTCTGAATATGATTCAATTAACACAGGTCATGTAAAAAACATACTGATTGGATATTCTGAGTTTTAGGCTTCATCCTGCATGTATAATTTTTCAAGTGAGACAAATATCGAAATTATTCAGATTTTAGGAGCATTATTTGGACATTTACGCAATGCATTCAGAATTTGTGCATCAGTTGGGGTTTTCACCACAGTTTACAACACACCTCCTCCTGTGTGTTTAGAGTGAGCTTTGTGCATTGCCATGGATACACAAACCAATTAGCAATCTATTTGCAAGGCCGAGGTACAAAAACCCATATTTTTGGTCTCATCATGACTAGAAGGCTCGAATAACAACAGGTTTTTTGATTTGTGCAAATATCACATCACATGTTTTCAACACGGTGGTTGAAGGAATAAAAAAAGGAAGCATAGTGGGAATACTGTTTATTTTGGAATTATTTTGGGAAAAAAAACCCGATTCATTTTGTACATGTAAGAGTAGTTGCTGTTTTGAATGCACACAGTTAGAATCTGGCCTGAGCCAAAATTTGCATCTGTTAGGGATTTGTGGTTGCGGCTAGAGAGTGACTTGTGTCAATGTGGAGATCACGTTATCTGAGACAAAGTGCAGATAGAAAAAAAAAAGAGTGTGGGTGTGCTTGTGCCTGAGGTACTTATGTATCTATAAGTGTGTGTGTGAGGGGGGAATATGTGACCTCTGAGCATGGGTGGTGACATCCATGCTGAAGTGGTCTTTGTTTGAGTCTTTTTGCGTGTGTGTGTGTGCGTGCATGTGTGTATCTGTGTGTGTCCTACAGTGAATGTCTTCTTCAGAAAAGGTCCTCCTGGTGTCTGCAGCTCCTCTGGACTCACTTGTCTTTTCAGAACTGTTGAGAAAGACACAGAGACAATGTTACTTACTACCATTATAATCAGGCATGACCATAAACACATGGTTAGCGCACATACACGTGCACGCTGAAACACACACAATACTGTTGCTTAAATAGTGTGTATGCATGTGTAGGAAGCGCTAACGTCAGTCACATGCTAACAGGGCCTGGAGGCCTGATGCTTCCTGAGCCAGTACAGCTCCCCTTCCCCTATTCCAACTTCCCCTATCCACTACTCATTTCAACATGACTCATACTAAAGTATGCTGAATAAACCTTTAAGTGCTAAAACAGACTTGAACTACATTTGCTTCTCCCCACACAGACCTGAGAGCACAGCCTCCTCCACAGCCTGTTGGCCTGTGTGCACTGAGCAGCGTGTGTGTGCTCTTGACTAATCACTCGTGGTCTGTGCTGGACTTCATTGTAATCTGATAAGCGAGAGGGACTGAAGTGAGGGAGACCTTTTATCCTCTCGATCTGGACATGTCAATAATCTCTGAGTGGAAATCCTGATCTGATCTACGGGTCAACTTGTTTTTAAAAACCTCATCTGCTGCGTCTACTTCACATCAGAGACCAACATCCTTTATTTAAACTGACTGGCTTCATCAACACTGCAAAGAAATGACAACCGTTCGCACCGTCTAATATGACTGTGTCATATTTTTGGACTCCTTATCTTCCCACACCACTACCGAGGTTTATATGAGGCAGAGGGGAACTTTGTTTGTGTGTGTGCATGTGTGCCTTCCTTTTCCTGTTCATTGTGTAACGTGTGTGTGTGTAAGTGCTCATGTTGAAGGGGCTCCGCTGCTACAAAGAGACTCTGTCAAGGACTCAGCTTGGATTAGACACATCAAGGGAAACCTCACAGTTGTAAGGACGCACAAACACACACACACACACACACACAGACACACACACACACACACCTACGCACACACACATACACACACCTCAAAGGCTTCACTTCTTCATTCAATCCTTTACTTGGAAGTTTAAGCATTCCATCCCTAAACGTTACACATGATCATAAATTTCTACAAGCGGCACATACTTATCTTCCTCGGAAGATAAAACGAGTCCACTGAGCCTGTCTTTTCAACATTTCTTTTTAAGCCCACTAAAATAAAGAGAAGCAAATCTGTCTGAAAGAACACATCTAAGGTATAATCGGTTCACTAAAATCACTTAATGTTCACAGTGTGCCGATGATCCAAAACAAAAAAGTCTTTGAAGAGTTGGATTTGAATTCAAGTGATATATTCGTAATTTCAGAGCTGTCCCTGAATGCACCGTGTAGCACGGTTATCAAGTCTTGACATGAGAAGGGAGTCCAGTTTCAGTTTTTGTCCTTTTAAAGAGAGAGCTGGCGATAAACAGCATAATTTTCTGACGTGTTAATGTGACTCACCTTAGCACTGATGGGTGCAAACCAGGAACACAACTTGGTCAGGTAATAAAGAACTAACAGAACACACCACGCTGACACATAAGAGCTGCCCTTCACATGTGTTGTCTCACCAGACTTGGGGTTGCAGAGGACAGGTGGGCTGCTGCTGAGTGTCGGGCTGCTGCTGTAATAACCGCTGCTGCCACAGCTGCTGCTCATGCTGCTCCGTCGGACTCCAACCGCCACCTTTATCTCTTTGGTGGGACTCACTGAGACGGAGGGAGACGGAGAGAGAAACATTAGACTAAAGATAGATGAGAGAAAGTGAAGGAGCAGGAGGCAAAGGCTATACAGCTGGATGAGAACTAATTGGACTGTTAATTAGCTGCAGGTCAATTAACAGCATGAGAGGTGCTCACCCTCGCTGTGTTTACATCATTAATATTCAGAAATCACGTCTCAGTCTGAAAACAAATGCCTTATTCAATTATTGTAAACTACCACATACTGTGTGTTGGAAAGAAGCAGGTCAACTTTATATAACTGTCAATACAATTTAAAAATGTGTTATCTATATGTGGTTTACCATTACTTCCTGTTTCCTGATTTTCTAACAGAGATCTCTCTAGATTACCATGAGGCACCTACAATGCAGGCATTGCCCCGTCTTTTTACATCCACATGTGTATTCTGTACATACTGAGTGCCACAGAGAGCTGATATTTTACATTTTGCCAATGCCACATTGTAATGAGCATTAATCTGAGGTGAGTAAAGCAACTGAAGCTGAGCTGAAGCTGCAACTCTCCGTATTTTAACCCTGTAAGGCCCACAGCTATATCTATTCATTTTTTGATAGTGTGTGTTGTAACAGCCCCACAGCCTGGTCCTGTCAGCCATACTGTGTGTTTTTTCATGCGTCTTTCAGGTCTTTCACCTGTGTGGAGCCAAGGAGCAACTAAGTTAACTGAGGAACACCTGGCCAGTGTTTCCATGCTACTTAAGCATGCCTGCCCAGATGCCAGTGTTCAGCTCACTCGTTTGTCGGTCATGCCTTGTTGTTTCTTTTCTTAGGTATTCGGTATACTGCGCCACACACTGATCACTTCACTCATTCACCTGCACACACACCCTTAATATTGCAACTCTGAGTACATCTCCCTCATTTGCTGCAATCTAGTAACCCCGGTTTAACTGAGCACTTTTGTTTGCATTAGAGCCCATATCAATCACAGTTAATAGGATTATAGGAATTATTTTCAGAGGCCAAGTCAACCGAATTATATGATCGAACGATTTTTACCATGTTCTTTTGCCTGGCAACACAAATACAGTAAGTCTACTCTATTATCTTTATGTGGCAGACACCACCAAGGACCAGTAATCATGTGTGTCAACAGAAGATAATGCTTCCTCCAATGTGTTCTTCTCTTAGAAGCCAATAATGAAGGGATACATTCAACTTGTATAGTTTGGACAAATAAACACATTGAAAATGTTTTGTCAGGTTTGAATTGAAGGACAGGATCAATCGCACATCAATTGCTATTAATTGCTCGCATACAACTAGACACGTTCATTGTTCAGACAGGCACTTTGTGTGTGTGTGTGTGTGTGTGTGTGTGTGTGTGTGTGTGTGTGTGTGTTTCTACCTGACAGGAAGCTGGTGTTGCCTCCATCGGAGTTCTGTTTGCGGAGACAGAAGGGGCTGTCGTGACTCTCTGGGATGCAGCGGCCGCGCTCATGGAGGAGTTCGATCAATCGCCGCCGCCGCCGGAAATTCATCCTGAACTGGTAGAGGAGGGGCCCGTCGACAAAGTGATGCTTGTTGGTGACTGGAGGTGGAGAGAAAATTTACTTTGAAACTTCCCCATAAGCATGCTGGATATTCACAGATATTTAACACTTATACCACCTTTTCTTTAGGGTAAGTCTAAGAAGAAGATGGTGTGAGAGGTGTAAACCATGAGGAAATGGACTGATTTGATATTTCAGAGAAAGTCTTTCTCTAATAAAGTTATTTACATACTGGCTGTGAGTCGGAATCAAATGCCAATGCAAAATTATTTTAACAACTAAGCTTCGCTGCGAACCTCCAAAATTCGTGTTTCTCACCAAAACCGAGCTGAGGCGAGCCTGAAACTCTGAACCCGAGCTGAGATCACCCACGCTGAACAAACTGACCTCAGAGAGCGTCGACCTGGACTGCGTCAGCTGAGCCGATAAGAGCGGCTGAACTGAGTCCATTTCTGTTTAAATTTACCAGCCTGTCAACGTGAGAGAAAATCACATGCAGCAGTCGATTCACTGTCAGGGTTTAATGTCCCTGACATGTCCATTTAATTCGGTCTGAAGTGTTTTCTGAATCGAGACATAAGATCCGAAGCCAGACTTTTAGGAAAATTGAGGATGAAATGTTAAAAATTGGGACTGCTCCAGTTTAGATAGGCTTCATCCGTCAAAATTGATCAACAATCTCTTTTTTTTTTTTTTATTTCAGCAACTTTTACAATCATAAATCACATTGCTATTTCGCATTTGGATTTTTATTGACCATTTTTGATCTATCAGCCTGTTTTTTTGGTGGTTGTGAAACTCTCTTTATGATCCTTGCAGCTTACCATGTTGTTTTCCAATTTGTATCTATGCTGTGTCTTTGTTCATGTCATGGGAAAGAATTTCTAAATTATAGGCTACATGCATAGATGCAAGATGTACAATTAATGTCATAAATCACAGTAAATGCACAGCAAGCCAGTAAACCATCCAGCTCCCTACACAGAGAAAACCGTCTCAGAACCAGAAGCCCAGTTGCCTGTGTCTGATAATGCAACACACTCAGAGCAGCTGTCATAATTATCTAACCTCCTTCACAAGGATTTTCCTTTCCGAGACCAACCATCGACCTGCCTCAGAAGACTCTAAAAACACGATCATTTCCTTCTTCTCGTGATATCTTGAAGAAGTGTTGCAAGCACAAGATCATGTTTGTAGTCCACCAAACATTTTTGGAGCTCCACAGCAAATCATCAATTCTTCTAAACCACTGCAGTAGGTGGGGACTGGGGGAAAATCCAACTCTACTTTAGCCCTGAGATCCCAGGCTGATTTGAAAAATACACCCTTTATAAGCAGAAATCTTCTCTGTAGCTGTTGAGCTGAAAGTGTTGGTGTGCACCCTGTCTGACGTGGGAGAATGAGCGTCAAAGCGTGTGAATAACATCTTTTCAAATCAATTCAGGCTCTTTACTGAGATTTATATTATGCCGGATGAGCCGTATGGAGCCACTTAATGTTATTATTTTTTTTTGCGTCCCCCATCTGCAATGCGGTTTTGCTATGAAGCTTCAGAAATGTCTTAATGACTTCGAAGCTTCACACCTTCTAAAGACTTTCCATCCGTATCAGGGTGAGCAGATAATGACTCAACTTTCATTTCTGGGTGAACGCATCCTTTAACCAATAAGTAGTGAAAAGGTATTTCTACCGTGTTGTGATTAATCCTAGTTTAGCATATCAGTACAATAGGAAACACACCTCGGGCTTGTGGTTAGTTTACATGTCTTCTTGTGGTTGAAAGGCCATTGTCAACCGAACAAATCCCTTTATTACATGCAACAAAGGGAAAAAAAAAAAACACACTACAGAACAGCTCTCAGAGGAGTGTTTTACTCTCTGCTCCACATGAATAAACTGAACTGCTGTCAAACTGAAACTCCGTTCTTCAGTTTAAACCGAATCAGCAAGATTTCTGGCATCCAGTATGATTATAGCCTGCTGTTGGCCGACATGTCATGATACAGCAACTTTAATCCGACCACTTACAGTACGTGTTTGGTATTCTTAATGTATTTGTGTGCGTTATCTGCAACATTTACTTTTGCGTCTGTTTTAAAGCTGCCTCTTTGTTGAGGATCTCTATTCTCAGCAGGTCAGATGTAACAGTGACTACATTGTCCCACAGTAAACAATGATGACCAGACACAATGTGGATCCATCCAGACTGTCCTTCTATACATTATACGTCTCAGTGTGTGAGCATGACCTCTGCACAGAGAGCAGGACTGCATATTCCCTCACTCTCTCCTCCTCTGCTGTGTTTTTAATGTTTCCAAAGTGGCCTGCAAACAGATTGAACTACTTTAGTTTAAAACACTTTGCCCACATGTCATCCATGTAACACCAGTGCAGTTATTTCCACAGGGAGGATGACATTATGAAGTCTCTGCAGGTCCAGCAGGAAGCTGACAGGGCTCTGCATTACATGAACTGAGTGAAGTGGTGGGGGTATTTTTATGATGTATTGTTCCTCAGGGTCATATACAGTGTGTAATCCACACCTAAGTATTTCCACATGCCAACGCCAGCTGTGTCCAAGTACACACATTAAATTGCCTCAGTGTGTGCATCTCAAAAAAAATAAATAAATAGAAAAACTGCCCATCACGTGGTGAAATCTGCACAAGAGTGTGTACAAATAAACAGCTCCAGCATGTAGGCCATGTGACCCATCCTTATTGAATCAGACATGGGTGTGAGCAACAGATATCAGCGTCAAATCAAATTTCATGTCATGAGGCGACCCAACAGAGACTCATTCAGGATGTACGTCTGTTGTTTAACTAAATCTTGAGTGTAAACTGTTGCTGAAACACCAAACGGATACCAGCACATCCAAACTGTAACCTTGCGCGGATCAGCGTAGTTGTAGTATAGAGACAAAAAAAGCAACAACTGGGTGTCCTCTGAGCGCTCGCGGTGCTAATTATCTCTTTAATTGCCTTTAATCTAATTTAACGAGGAGCTGCAAGCACTCGTTCACACCTGGGAGGGACATGTTTAATTACACTGCACACACAGCAGAAACATTAATACTCCTCTGAAGTAATTAAGAAAAAACACACTCCGGCTTTCAGTTCCTACCGAAGTGGAACTTAGTTGTAGAACACGTGTACAATTACTTAATTGTGTGATGCTTTCCTTGAGTAATTCTAGTTTATCCTACTTTACAACATTTCAGAGTGACATATCGAACCACCTTTGTATTCCACTACATTTATCTTTAGCTGGAATAACTTCATACTTTATATCGAGGGTGTCACTTCGTGTTGAAAAGTGGTAGGGCCAAATGACACTTCATGATAGGGTCTTCAACATGTGGGATTTAAGGCAACCTGGCTATTACAGATGACAATTGATGATACGAAAACACGATGACCTGTGCACGCCAGTCAGATGTTAATATTTGTTAATTAACATTTCTTGTTGCCAGCTAGTTTTCAGAACCTAGTTTTTAAGATATTGCTATTAATTACTGACAGGGACAAAGTTGGTGGTAAAAGGCTAAATGACACCTATGCGTTACGTGTGTGTGTGTGTGTGTGTGTGTGTGTGTGTGTGTGTATACACACACACACACACACACACACACACACACACACACATACACATATACATATATATGTATATATAAATATATCTCACATAGCTAGAGATAACATGATAGCCCAGGTGCTGTGCTCTACAGCCAGGAGAACTCACTGACCTCCTGATAGCTGTGACATTCAGGCCTCATGTTTATAACTCAGTAACATTCTGTAACTCTATTCACGCCTCGGACACAGCCCAAGACAGGTCATGTCAAACACGGTAGATGTAGAGATTCAAGATTGGTGAAATACAATCCCGCCCAGTGTGAGACATTAATGTGAGTCAGCTCAAAATGAGCTGTGATGAGTGTGTCGGAGTGGAGTTTCCTCATGTGAGACCGCGTTAACCTATCCAAGTCATCAGCTGGGCGAGTGTGAAGTGTGAAGATACTGTAATCTGTAGGTCTACAACAGCTATCAGACTGCATGACCCTAAAGAGCAAAGCAAAGTCAACACGATGTGTTAAATGGCAAGGTCAACAGGTTAAGGAGGCAAAGTAGTCCTGATTTCAACTGTTGGAAGAATATCTGATCTAGGTCTACGCCTCTTTTTTCTTTTTATATATATATAAAAAGGTCAAATGTGTGACAAATCAGCAGTATAATGTAGCACTGTAGTGCCACCGAGATGCCCTGGCCTACAAACCTTGTTCTCAAACTGTAAGAAAACATGTTTGTTCAGTACAGACTTCCATAGCTGTCACACTATCATAGTATTTTCACTTGGAATTAAAATTGTGGTGCAACAATCGTTATTCCCACTAATCCTGAACCGTATCACACTTGTAATATCTGTCATAATTGCAACATGATTTTTTTTTTTTTCCACGTCATGCAGCCCTACCCTGAGCCAAGATGCCAATACCTCCGACAGGATCATGTAGCAGTTAGACAGGGTTACACACTGACCTTCAGTCAGACTGTGTGCCCCTCAGCTGAAGCAGGTTTAGGTGACACAACTAGCCTGGTAATACAATTACGCTTGATGTTGTGAGCAATTTTGTGTATACGAAGTGAACGATGCAGGAGTTGCTTGTTACTGTTCAAATGTTTTCAGCACTTCCTCACCGTGCTGGATGATGCCATGTTCAAGGAGCCTCCGGCCCAGCTGCTCCGTCTCTTCCCTGGTTGGCATCTCCCCCTCCTGCAGCAGCCAGTCGATGAACTCAGAGGCCACCAGCGTCCGCTCGAACGTCCCGCCCTCCTCCTCCCTGGTTTGCAGCAGGTTGTTTTCTGTGTTCATCAACCTGCAGCGAGACAGGACAGACTCCAGTTGGTGATTATGTTTTTCCCCTCTGTGTTCACGTCAGTGGGGTTGTGGTTCATGCTGAGAAAGGGCTCCAAATTGTATACAGACTAGATTACATTTTAGGGAATCTAATAGATTATGTTCAAATGACAAGAATTGTCATGTAATTTGTTTTCTGCTTACATTTCAAAGTTATATGACTCAACCCTGCAAATCAAAGTCATAGGATGTTGCATTCAACGCTAATTCATTCACTAAGCTTACAATTGGAGTTTACACTTAGTGATTCAGCTGTATGGGAACTGTGAGTAAACTCGAAAAACAGATTGTTATGAAATACGTTTTTCAATTTCGAATAGCATCTGCAGTGCAGCAGTCTTCACTGCATCAGGATAGCAGCTTGAAGCTCTACCTGATATCTCCATAGTAACATCTGGAGGATACTATAGCAAAGTTCCATACACACACACCCATCTAATGGAAAAACAATGTGAGCCCTCAGATATGCTGTAACATTTATAGCTGCCATAGTGTGACTTCATAGTGCTGTTTAATTATGTAAGAGATGTGTTGAGTGTTCGGTGAAAACTGAGGTTATTGTGAAAATTCAGCCTTCTTCAATTGAAAATTTCCAGCAAGGAAAAGGTTTCTAAACCAGCAGCTCTGCCCAGCGTTCCAACGTACAAACACTGAACTGTAACTGTCTCCGGATTAGCACTTCAGCCACGTAAGCGGAAGGATTAGGAATGACTCTTAAAATCAAACGCTATTACTTGAACCTCAGAAGCCAAAACTACAGAGCAGACTAGCTCGATGACAAGGTAATTACATCAAGAAAAGCCTCCCAGATCTGCTTCACTGACAGCCAATGGAAGTTTGACTTTGTTGATTCTGCTCAATAAAAATCAGTGTTCACTGCAGTGGATCGATCAAAGGATTACATGAAGCAGGCGGTGGGATCTCCTCTGGATGACACCGGCTGACACATGTACACCGAAACAGACAAGTACACACACACACAGAACCGCAGCGCTGACTCCTAAGAACACATTCACGCCCCGTCACTCAATCACTGTCGCCTGAACATTCAAACAAAACTGAACATTCAGGTAGAGCTCATAAGACACAATAACATTTCTGCTGTGCACCTGTATGAGTCGAAACATGCCGAAACATGTTGAAACATGTACAGGTGCCGACGATGAAATGTACCACAAAAGAGACCGAGACATTTAACTTTCCACTTCTTTTTCTCTGTGTTTGCTGACACTAGGGATGTAAGTGATTAATCATTAATCGATTAATAGCCGTGAAGTATCTAATTGATTAAAACATTTCTTAATTGACAATCAATAATTATCTAACAATAACAGATTATTGTGTTTCAAATATATCCAAATAAAAAACTGAATCTAATTTATTATTAAAAAAAATAATAAAGTAGTAGCTGACTCTGATTTTACAACAAACACAGATCATGTCAGTAGTTAAAATAGTTTTCTAAAGGAATAATGCTCAGCATGTTTCATAAGTCTCAGATGATATCCCCACATTCTGTTTGAGTGGCTATAAACCATTCACTGAACTTGCAACTCTACACACCAAACCGTGTAATACAAACAGGCAGATGTCAGTGGTGGACATAATAACAGCTTGGAGATTTGTAGGAATGCTTAGAAAATTTCACAAAGGGAAACTATGCAAAGTGTTCAGATTAAGTGGTGAATTTACAGCAGCAGACACAGTGATAGTTGAAACATTTTGGCTCCCTGCAAGGAAACCTTCACAACCATCACTGACCTCATTAGATCAGACCAAACTAGAAGAGCCAGTGCTGTCTCTACCGATCAATAAACAGATTATCTTTCAAATCTAGATTATGTTGAATATGGACATGACTTTTTTTCGTTTGAGATGAGCCAGTCAGTCAGTCAGAGATTAAATATAAATAAATACCCTCCCATGCAAAGGATCGACGGATGACGAGTTTAAGGAATAGATGATTCCACTCTAATGTCTGTACGCTAAATATAAAGCTACAGCCAAGACGTGGTTAGCCTGGCTTAGCATAAAAACTTGTTGCAGAGGGGAAAACAGGTAACCTGAAGGTGACAAAATGCATCTTTCTAGGTTGTCATAGTGGCGGACGCGTAGTTCGATATTTTTTACTAGAAATGAGACAAATACAATCGTTGATATTTTCCATGCAGTCATGAGAGTCATTGAAGAGAAAAGACAAACTGCTTTGTGTATAACGATGATACACGCTATGTGTAGCATTAACTGATTATGGCCGTGTGTGGAGGAGGCAGGGTTAGTCTGGCCTGAACGAGCTGACAGTATCTATATTGTTTCTAAACAGGAGAAGCTTGTGCTTTAATGAGGATCTTAATATGTGACAGTCAAACAAATGAAACCTAAACCTGCCACTTGTACTTCCTCACTGTGTGGTTGATTACATTATAAGTGCTGAGCCAGAACTGAAAGCCCACATCTCGAGATAAGAATTACAGTATTGTCACTGAACCTAAACTCAAACTGTCAGTGAACTGTATCCCTCGAGTTTCACCACTGGCCACTGAGTTTAAGTACATGAAAGAAAATGTTCTCAGGTTCACACGCAGTGCTTCACTTACATAAAGCCAACAAACTCGAGAAAACACGACTTGTTCAGATGTCAGACTTTGATGCATCTGGAGCTTCAGTGGGACAAGTGCTGTGACCCACATTAGCAGCCGACATCTTAATACAAACGTTGAAAGAACTGGACATAATGTTCCATGAGACTCGGCTGTGTACACAGTGTCATCTAATCCATGTAAACATGTTAAATCAACAGATCAGTCATGTTGGCTCAAAGGGATTGACTCAAAGCGCTGTACTAGCGCAAGGAATAATAGTTTGGCTATTGAGTAGTACAGCATATCATAAAGTATTTCAATGAATCGTGATAACTTAAAGTAGGAGCTGCCGTGATCTGGATGTGCTCTCAGTGTGGTTGTTTGCTCAGCATACCTAATTCTCCTGGAGTAGTTGTAGGACCACCGGGTTTTTCTCTTATAAATATATATATGTAGGTTGGTTTTTTTTTACCTTGCCTTTAAATATTCAACACAACACCTAAGTAATTTCTAAATATAGCTGGTTCCTAAGAAGAGGTGGAGGAAACCAAGTTGCAACAGCCTTCCACTAAGTTACTTTATTAAGAGACTCGACTATCATATCAAGAAGTAAATACAATGATGCAAAACATTAACAGAGGAAAGGTTGTGTTTATACTAGCACTTTATTTAAGCAGGTTATTGATTTTTCAAACCAAAATCAGAGATGCATACAGTGTTTGTTTTCTTGTTGAGGTTAATTTGCCCGTTGGTTTGGGCTCAATAGCTCGATAAATCTTTATGTATTGTGCAAAACACATGTCCTGCAAACACAACTAGTTATCATTTTCATGTCAAATCTTGGTCACAGTGACCTCATGGCCCAACAAATGAATGATAACACTTCTTAATATACTTATCAGGACTTTCAGTACAGATAAGCATGACCTTATAATAATCTATCCTATTTCAAACATACCTTTTTCAAATGCCTTCGTAGTAAAATGTCCTTTGTTAATAACCCCGTGTATTGGACTTCCTGCTGATTTAACCAAACACATTCCTCAAATCATCAATGATGTCACGTGGAAACGTTGGCATGCACTCGCAAGCGTAGAGAGGAGCTAACGTAATTATCCAGCCATTATCAGTTGTAACTTAGCCTCAGCCTTGCAGTGACATGGACGCCCCTCTTTAGTTTATGTCTGGGGAACACACAATTAACAGTAATCAAAAGACATAAAAAGGCTAAATAGATGTCTGTGATGGACGCCAGGAACTCGGAGAAATGTTGGCCAATAATGTCAAGTGTATGCAATTTGTAGTTAGTGAGCTAAATGATGCACAACCGGCAGCATGGCCCTTTAAGGACAGCACTGCCTCGGCAATGAAAGACTCTTTGTACGTTTCAAACGGAGGTGTTTCCTTGTCTTGAGGGACAAAAGGAACAACTCTCTTGCATGCAAAAAAGCACACGCTGATGCAGAAAGCGTCGGTGCGCAAACATTAAACAAAGACGTGTGCACAGGACAAGAGGGAAGTGGAAGAGGACTACAAAAGTAGGCTTTTGACCACAATGCTGGCAGAAGGAAAAGAGCAAAGCTTGAATCTTCGTTACCACCCGAGCTGCCATTGATGCACAGCTGCCCTGGAGGGGCCAACAGAAAAGACTGTGGATCTATCGGACCATCTATTGTAGGTACACGCATTGAGCGGGTAAACAGTCGACATGCTGAACAATACCTTACAATACAATGCATTGCTCTCTCTGACTGACCCTGTCGAATGGGAAATGCTGTGATAATAGCCGTTTGAAATGCCTCCCTGTGGTTTGTTTGTTTGTTTGAGTTTGTGTATGGTGATTTGACAGCTGACAGCATCGGCATGTGAGGAGGCCTGCTGGAAAAAACTATTAGTAAAAGAGCACCTGATGTATAAAGTCATAGTCATATAGTGTTTTTGCTAAGATCACAGTCTAGTATTGACGTTCCAGCAAAGACACATAGAAGTGATTGCGCCTCCACCGTGACCATGTTGTCCTTCACTGCCAGCTGCTGCAGTGTGTCATGTCAAAAAGAATAGCTTGAACTAAATGCCACACTTTTAAATCCACCTTTGTCTGCAAGCCTTGACTGGGAATCCAAAGAATTCCCAAATAAGGGTAGTCGAGGCACAACATATCCATCACTTCGACTAAACAAGTTTCATTAAATCAATAGACAATAATGAAAAACAAGAACACACCAGAATAGGAATCTACAGCTGTGCCTTTGGTATAGCCAGCTTAATGGTAACATTAGCATTGCTAACACGCTAGCACAGCTAACGTAATGTAAAAATGTTTACCGTAATGGTTTAGCTTGTTAGCATGCTAACAATAGCACCATCACTGCAAGTGTTTAGTCATTAAAAAAATAAAAGATTTGAACACATTTTAAAAATATCATATCTAATAGAGGAAAAGTCAAAAGATCAACAAAGTTATCAAGAGAAGCATGACTGTCTGTACCAAAGTTCATGACAATCCATCTTATAACTCTTGAAATGTTTCAGTCAGGGCCAGAGTTGTGGACCAATGTATCGATCCACAAAGAGCTTTAAAGTTTACACGACAATACATTTAGGCTATGAAAGTCTAGGGATACATCAACAAATCTGTATGTATGCAATAAACAAAACTTCTAATGTTGGGTAAGGGTTAGGTGCAAATCAGAATGTGGTCGTTTTGTTCTCTGTGAGTACACTGTGGCGGGCATAAAACTGCTGTTTCAGACTAAACTTTAGTTTCTATTTATTCAGTTTATCAAAGACGAATGTTTGTGGTTATTGGTGGTGGGGTTTAGGGCTGGGCAATATATTGATATGATATCGTAATCATGTTATGAGACTATTGTCTAAGATTTCAATATTGTTATATGTTGATATTTTGTCTTTTCCTGGATTTGAAGGCTGCATTCCTATTTCTCTGAACTGATCACCAGACTGTTCTAATACTTGTCTCTATCAACTTAGTCTTTTATCCACATTACTGATTATTATTTATTTAAAAAATCTCTTAATCTGTTCATATTTTCTGAAAGTACAGATAGTCATCCCTAAGTATTGGGTCAAAAATCTTGCAAGATTTGATTTAATCGTAGTATTTATGAAGCACTTCTGAAGAATTTTCAAAACATCAAGCTAGATTTTGTGAATCCTGACATAGCCTCAAAAGTCCACATTGCCCAGCTCTACCAGGGTATCCCGAAACCCAGACAAACATGTCATTCACTCTAGACATGGTGAAATTTAATTGACTCTTTGCAAAACCTCTCACCAAAGAACTAAAGTAACTGTTGTGTGCAATGAATGAGAACAAGCACCAGGAACAATGATTCTTCCAGGATGGATATATGTGCACTCTGCACTCCGGTACAAGGGACGGACGGATGGTTGTTGTTTATGTTGTCAGACTGTAAGTGTAATCGTGAAGCAACTCTACTTCTCAAGCAAGCAACCACCAGAGCAAGCTTGAGGGGTCTGTGTGTGTGTGTGGGTGTGTGTGCGTGTGCGTGTGCGTGTGTGTGTGTGTGTGTGTGTGTGTGTGTGTGTGTGTGTCCTGGACTGCACCATGGTGATTACATAAACACATAGCTTTGAGTGCTGAGACGACAGATGTCTCCCCTTGGACTATTTCTTCCTCTTATGCAACTGCTGCATGTGTTTGTGTGTTTTTATGAGTGTGTGCGTGGCGCTTCAGCAACAGACATGAAAAATAGGTCTCTGTTTATAAGTGAGTGTCACGGTGTGTGTATAAAGAGAGGCACAGAAATATAGTTAACTCATGTGACAAAGAGGCGGCAGGATGTGCGAGACGGGAAAAAGGGAGTCAAGCTGTGTGACAAAAGACATCAAGTGTGTGTGTGTGTGTCTGCCCTTGTTTGGTTGTAAACCCAGAGATAAAGTGCGTGCGTAAATCCAAATCTGTGGAGGTAAGAGAGAAATTGGCACACACTGAGGAACACTGTGGCTAATGTATAAATAATCAGCCTCATCGCTCCTGGAACAACAGCATCATGGGTACAAAGCTGATGACAAACAAAAACAGCCCCATTAGTGGAGTCTTCTTGACCTCGACTTAATCGAGCCTGTCCCTGGACACATGCTCTGAGTCATCTTTAGTTAAGATGCTTCTAATATCTTCTGATTTTCCCATGCCTCCATGCTTTTATCATGGTTAAAAACCAGTTAAGCTCAATACTCTCTAATCAAAGGGAATCGAATTTATGAGCAGAACTAATTTTCTTAAGATTGACACAAATGCACTCAATCAGCATGCCGCAGAGAGGCCCAGTGACTCTCACAAAGAGGAAGGCAGGAAATACATGCATGGCATGTGCTATTGTTTGCCAAGTGGCCATGAACCTCTAAAAGTTTTAAACAGACTATTCACTGTTGATCTCATCAGCAAGCTTCAACAGTAGCATCTTTGAGAGGAAGACCTTTTATTTTTAAAACAATCTGATTTTTTCTCAGTAAACACAGATAGAGGAGTAAGTCAATACACAAGAAATCAATTCACTAAGTTGCATGATTTTGTGCACGATTGATTTCAATTCTTAGTTTATGTTTAATGAATGACGACTGCTAGCTGCTCTGCATCCACGGCCAACAATATTCTCACCACAATAGATAATAGAGTTACTATGGATCCCATTGGTTTTTCCTGCATTGTTTTCTTGAGTTTATAATTTTCGCATGACAAAAGCCTTGACAGCTTCATGGTCCTGGTCATACGTGCAAAATACATCCAACAGGTTTTTTTTGACAATAGTGGACACGAAAAGCAGCAGAAATCAGCTGGTGCCATCTTCCCACTGGACAACCAGAGGGAGACAACGACAAATTAAATGTTTAATCACATCAAAAATTAGACAAGAATTGGCTGGCAAATGTGCTGTTTTCCATGTTGCATGGTTGTCTGGTGTTAATGAGTTGTCTCTCATTTATTTGTGGTTGCTCTGTAAAACAAAGCCATCGAGGGGGCTGAAAGAGTGAACTGTGCGCTGCAGTATGTCCCCTGGCTAGTTGGCAGACAAGCAGCAGGGCAGCCTGGCAGCAGCCTGTCTTAGAGGTACCTTTCCACTCTGCCTATAACCTAGAGTCACTTTGGCAGCAAAGAGGTTGGTGTATTTACCAGGGAAACTACAGCTCACAATGGGATAACAGTTTAACAAAGTCAACCATCCAGAGGCAAAATAGAGCGAATCTTGCAAGAAAACCAGTGGGATCCATAATAACGGCAATATATGTGTTAATCAGTACTACTACTACTAACTATTACTTTAAAGTAATACTTTAACATTTTAGAAAACTGGCTCATTTGCTTTCTTGTCCAGAGCCAGATGAGTTGATTGATGCCATTGTCACGTATGTGCAGTTAACATGTAACTGTAGCCCTCAGCTGGTTAACTTAGTTTAGGAAAAGGATTGGCAGCTAAATGACTAGCGCGGATATTACTGTAGCTTTTGTCGTTAAGTTTTCATTTGGAACAAAAAAAAAAAGAGAAGCACTAACATATTAATAAATTAGCTCTAGAAACATACTTTGTTAACTCTGGACAGCGCCAGGCCAGCTGTTTCCCCTGTCTTCTTTCATCATGCTGAGCTAAGCTAACCAATTACTGGCTGTAACTTCCTATTTATCACTCAACTCTGGGAGCGATATCACTGTTATCATCCAACCCTTGGCAAAAACTTGAACAATTCCTTTAAAGTGACACTCTGAAAGGATGGTGGAAGAAAATCAATCAAAAATGCGGAAAAAATGCCAGGGAAATTTCTGTTGGGTGGTTGCGACTATGCTATATATATTGGGGTGTTTGTGTGTGCTCATACTTCTCATAGATCCTCTGCCCCCTCATGAAGACTTTGGCTTCACTGTCCAATGGGAACGTGCCGTCGTCCTTCCTGAAGCGGTAAAACAGCTTCATGTCTTTGAACTCCCGGTGCTCGTCACACACTGGAAACACACACACGCAAAGAGGTTAGAGGGCAGCAATTTATTATTAATGATGAAAAGCAAGAGCAAAGTAAGGTTGTTATTAACAGCTTGATGAGATGAGAGAGAGACACTTTAGGGTGTTCGTAAAAATCCGCACATCTTTAAATCAGAAAGTCAGCTGGGGTGAGTTAACACTGAATTGGCTCCGTATAAACTCTTTCAATTTTCCAAATTGGCCGGGAGACTTGAGGCATCGATCGTTCCCAGAAAATGTCAAGCAAGAAAGCGAGCGAGCGAGAGAGCGAGAGAGAGAGAGAGAGAGAGAGAGAGAGAGAGAGACCCTTGCAGTTAGAGGAAATGGAAGACACACACACACAGCTGTGTCTCACCGTGATGAATGATGCTCTGGTCTAGGAGTTTCTGCATGATCTTGATGGCCGTGTCTCGTTCTGAGGCCTCTTTGTGTTCAATCAGCCAATCGATGAGCTCCTTGGCCACAAAGCAGTTTGGGTAAGTGCGCAGGTGGTGCCGCCGGTCCTTGATCACCTTCCCCTCATGGAGCCGCAGCCTGGTGGGATGCAAACAAGCCACAGAGGAGTAAAAACACGACTCCTTAAAGCTGACATCGATGCTGAACTTTTAGTTTCTCACCAAGAGAAATGAGTGACTGAACGACACAGTGACACTGATGCAGTCTTTCCTTACTAGCCGGCTAGACTAGCGTTACACTCTACTTACCGATCTACCGAAGAATACGATAAATCAACGGCAATTAATTCAAAATTCAGCTGCGTGCTGACAAACACCAAAAGGAGACCACACATTTGCATTTTACACTGGTTTACCTGTCAACGCAAAATGTGTTCTTGCTGACACCTTTTTTTAATGGGGAACTAACACAGAAGCGACTCTGAGTATTTTGCAAGGGTGTTCATATGTCTGTGGGCTTGTTGTTTTCAGCGCGACAGTGTCACAGCTGTGCAAGATTCAGCCACGACAAATTTAAACAGCTGGTATTGTTTTTTGTGCCTGCTTGATTTTGGTCTTCAGAGCAAGGGGGCCAGGGGTCATTATGGTATTTGAGGGATTTAGTATTTGGCTTATTTTGATAAATTATGATCATTATTATCTACTTCGGTTCTGTTTTATGATATACATTTTACTGTACAGTAAACAGTATATCAGATATTTTATCTTACTTTACCCACATTTAATTTGTTTATATGAGCTCTTTTGAATTTCCTCTTGTGTTTGAAGCAGGTCGTCAGCTAATGTGAGCGGACTCCATATCTAAACGAATGTCATCTTCTGTTGCTCTATTATTGGACCAGAGAGAGAGAGAGGAACTGAAAAGAGACACTTGGGAACGTGCATTAAGTCACATCCTTTGGACTGCTGCAGAAAATCCGACCAGCATCCTTCACAGAGAAATCACCAGTCAAGGTCCTGTTACAATCGGTTCACATATTAGCCAATAAAAAAGTTATTAATACATGCAAGTTCTTATAAAGTGTTACATACGTCCCTTTCACTATGATCAATGTCCATTTTTCCGTGTGCATTAGTCTCTGAATCCATTTTTTTGCCATCTTTTAACCATTCCGTCTTTTTTCAATCACTTTCTGAAGGGTGGCGATCCTACACTCCCTGTTTTAGTGATGCCGGCTGTCATAATTTTGTCCATAACATTAAAAAAATCTTCTAGTAGGAGGAAACATGATTTACATGAGAGCAAACAGGACACTCTTACAAGGTCAAAGCTACTGTACACTGGATGGAACACAATCGGTCCTCTAGGCTCGAGGTAAAGCTATTCAAAGACCGCCTGCAGGGATTTATAACGGGACTTTTTCACGCGATGACATGACAACCCTCACATGCTCCTATAGCTGGCCTAGATGTTGGTTTCACATCATCAAGGTGACCTCTTCGTGAACCTGACTGTTGTGAAACAGCCCACCACAGCCTGAGCCAGGCTTCCTGCAGCTAGCTCGTTCCACTCCATGCTGAGCCTGTGTGCAGCTGGCTAGCATCACTCTGGATTAGAAATGACAGCCCCGGTCCAAGCCTGCCTCGGTCGGTACCAACATACTGTTCTGCCAAGAATCGGGATGGGCAAACAAGTTACAGAGCCCACTTCCAGCAGGCGAGCATCATCCTCTCCTCCTCCTCGGCTCAGCTTCAGTCCAATCTACCCATAAATCATCTTAATTGGAGCTAGAAGCAAAAATCATCCATCCTGTTGGGTTTTTATAGGAGGCTCAGGTGTCAGACCCCTTGTTGTGGGAGTTGTTCTGATTCTCTCTGATAGCTTTTCATCAAGCTCCCCTGAAAGTGGAAAGTTTCTTCTTGCTCAGTGAAAATCTGATTTTTAATGAACATGACTTGTGACATCACCCACAGTTTGGAAGCCAACCATCTTCATCAAGTGTGATATAGAAACATGTAGCCACCAGTGACGATACACTGAGAAAGGACTTGATGAAGGGGGAGACATTTAAAACAGAAATCTGCATATTCACAGACGCAGGAATTTTTAATGAGGTATAAGAAGTCAATGAGTTTTTAAGTGGAAATTACACCTTTTTTTGGCCGCAAAAACATATATGATCCACATTATTGTTCTAAACAGACTATTTGTATACACGAGGGGATCTAACGATGGCAAGCCGGGCTGATTCTGAATGAGTCTCTGGTTCCGCAGTTTGACTATGATGATGCAGAGTCCCAAGTTGAAACATTCACCACGCCTGACTCTTCATCACAGTCTGCCATGGCGCAACAAACAGCCCATTCACAACTATGAACCGGTCACAGGACTTACTACAGCAGCTGTGTGTGTCTCTGTGCCATGGTATCCGTCCTTCTGCGTGAGGCACATCTGCTCCAACATACGAGCAGTCGACATGATCGGACACAAATGAGTTCTAGGATATTATTTTTTTTTTTGTCCTGTTATCAGTACCAGGAAGTATGTCACTCTTGTTCCATGAGCTTGACTCGTGATAGACTGATCAAACAAAGGCGTTGATCAGGTACACTCCTTTCTTTGATACCAGCAGGTTTGATTTCATTTTCATGAATACAGCTGCTCACACTGACTCACTCGCCTGTCCACTGTCAACACAGTCCAAAGGACAGAGCTAAAGCAGGGAGTCGAGGTTAAACACTGGAGGGAGAGCATCTTTCATTGCCCTTTCGTTTTCAAGGGGAATCAGGGTTGTATAATCAACGATGTCCTTGCTCATCCTGAGCAGGACATAAGTTTCTGTACCAATTTTCATGGCATTCCATCTGATGTTTATTGACACGTTTCACTCAAATTTTACTTTGAGATGAAAAGCCAGAGGGTCACCAAAGTCCAAACAAGCCATCCTCTAGGAGACCGTGACTGTCTGTACACAGTTTCACCATAATTCATCTGAAAGTTGTTGAGATATTTTAGTCTGGGGCAAAGTGAGGGAGCCACCCACAAAAAGACATAGCCATCCTTACAGCCATGTCTCTTAAAAAGCTCTCGGTCCAACTTCTAGGTCTGTAAAAAAGAGAGAGAGTATATCACAACCTCAAGTCCCTTTCCCCTGGAACAGCAGTGTCTCAGAGGCAGAGGACTCTGGGACAGCCAACCGGACCAACCTGCTGTTCACGGACACAAGCCACGCCGCCAGCTGGCAGCCTATGTACTCAGCTATGCCAAGGACACTGACACACACACACACACACACACTATATACAATGAGAAACAGGAAAACACACACCAGTGCTAAGCAAGGGAACACAGAAGAGTAACATTGAGATACAAACTCAATCTCTTGAAGTGGCGAATGTGTATTTCTTCACAAAGCTCTAATTCAGTTTGTACCACCCAGCTGGAAAACACAATTCAGCCACATAGTTCAGCGGGGGGCTGAAATTCCAGGCATTGATGCCATGCTTTACCTACTGAGCCTCTATTCATTGCTGGGAGTGAGAGCCACCGGGGTTACGGGGCTTTTCTTTCTGTACAGTAGGTCAAAGGGTGCAGCATGTCAACAACACTGCCAAGGTTACTGGGACAATTGCCTGATGGGTGGGGCGTGATCATGATACAGGGTAAGCAGGTTGATCATTCACCGCGCAGCTCAAAGGGCACTCACTGTCTTACTGGAGCGACAGAAATCACTCATGTGGTCAGTTCTCAAAACAGGATCCTGCTGCAGCAGCGTGCACGGGGAGGGCTGTGCATGTGTGGACGCCTTTGTTTGGCGGTGCATGCTTGCTGCTGCAGTGGAGCTGAGCTTGCCTGCTCCGCTCTGCCAGTCTGCAGTGAAGGACAGCTACATGCATGATCACTAACCTGCTGTCATGCTTGCACCACCCACTTCTCTCACTGAATGGGCCGCGTCCTGTCCTATCCTCCTGATATGGGGCACGGCAACATGCAAGACTGAGCATGAAAACTAACCAAGCAAAGATTATTTCTGGTAATTTACGAAGTGTGATCATGGTGGAAGATCTGTGGGGTCAGTTTGCAAGATCATCCGGGACACACACACACACACACACACACACACACACACACACACACACAATGCCTCGATCTCTCTCACCCAGCGTCAGTGGAGGACCCTGACCGACCTACCTCAGCTGTTCTCCGGTGACGAGCACCTCGGCCAGCCGCTCCAGCTCTGCAGCCTTCTTCTGCATGGTGTTCCCGATCCCGTCCATCTCTCTGCTAACACAGAAAAAGCACAGACCCGGGGATGTTTTGTTGACAAACCCAAAGACATCATACTAGTACTACTACTACTAATAAATAACTGCTATAATAACAAATGTTGTGCAGCAATACACAGAACGAGGAAGAAACTGATTGAAAGAAAAAAAAAAAAAAACAAAGGCGTGCAAGCATCCACGCGGTGACGATCCCTCAGAGTAAATAATGCACCCACACATTGTTCATTCGCTTACCCTTCGAGCACCATGGAGAGCGATAACAACACAATTATTCCTCTAGTGAAAGTGCAGAATTAATCCATCCTCGTCATGCAACAATGCAGCCAGTCAGCGGTCCCAGACGCTCAGCCTCAGCAGCTCCATCAGCCTCGATCCACTTTGAAATTCCTCGAGAAAAAAAAAATCCTCCAGATGACCGCTCACACTCATCAATGCGCGCATGCATCCAGCGCTCCTTCCATGAATCCCTCTATTTATTCGCTCCTGCTGCTCCTGCTGATGTAACGTCTGTGTGAGGAGCAGCCCCGGCGATCCTCCGCTCGGCTGGCTCGGGGTTTGTTTGTCACTGACACGCCGCACGGGGATGGGTGCACGTTTTTCTCCACGGCGCAGCCAGTGCCCATCCACAAAGCCCCCGCATTGGGAGGACTCTGCTGTCGTCACTGGGGGAGTTAACCGGAGGGGCGGGGTTACGGAGGCACGAGAGATGCGCTCGATTCAGCCACCGCTTGGGGATCCAGGGACAAATTGTAGGGGTGGGATGGTGTTGGGTGGCATCATTATGCAACAGAGGTGCTACACCTTTCTCCATTAAAGGTGTATTTAAAACAGACCGAAAACTCTATAGGCTCTGCAACTGTGTGAAACCTTCCATCGTCTACCCACTGATTTCACAGATTAGTCTGATTTTGAGGGTGCAAAACTGCTCATAGCATGACCAGGATCATTCTGCCTGTGTGTACAGAAATCTTTTTTTTCATGACTATTTACATTGTAGATTCTCACTGAGGGCATCAAAACTATAAATGAACACGTGGAATTATTAAGTGTGTATGAAGTGAACATAAAACAAACGCATCCACCCAGCACCGATGAAGTCATCTGGCTGCTCATTAGCAGCACTGGTAAGTGTATCTCTGTGGCTGTGTTTCTGCAGAGTAATGGATTTGTGAATGTTCTCATATTTAATAGTTTATAACCTACATACTGTGTATATATGTGACCACATGATATGTGCTGTGTGTTTGACCTGAGAAGCAAATTTGCTCTGCAGACGAAACCTGTAGATATAATGGGGACATGGCCACAATGAGTCATCAGTTGACTTGAACACACTTTCTAAATTCCACCACACACTCCCTAGATGACACAAATCAAATAAAAGGACTGATAATGTCACTGCTCTGTGTAAGAAGAAACACTAAAATCCGTTGTGGGACCATCTACTCTAGGACCCTGTCCATTTAGAAGAGGCATGCTGGACTCTATGTAGCCTGTTTCTGCTGCATTCAAATGCCCTGACGATGCCCTCTCTGCAAACTGATAGCTTGGTTTTTGACAGTTCATTCTTTTCAAATTAGTTGCTTTTATTATGTGTTTGACTTAGTCAGTACCTCAGGGATGAGTCAGTGAGAAACATGGTTGTAGAATTATTAGTCAGTTACGCCCTCTGGTGTCCCAATGTTTAAATAAATCACCCATAATTTCTTCCAGTGGAGAAAACTTGATAATCCTACATGCTGGAAAAGTAGCTGGCTTCTACATGGTTGAATAGCTAATTTCTCCCTGTGTGTTTTCTATTACAAGGGTGTAGTGGTTAAACTTTTATTTGCTTTTACCTTTTAATCTTGGAACCCTTTTTGCCCCGTCCTCTCCAACAGCCCGAGTACGCCCCTGACTCTGAGTTGTGTTAGTTTTAGAATAGTGCAAATATGGGCACAAAGAGTGGTGCATTACAAATATACAAACAGATCAAAAAAAACAAAAAAAACATTTTGGGGTGAGCTGTTCCTTTATGAGTGAGTACTGTGTGTTCTGTTCCTTTGAGGGCTCCATTCTATGTGACCAGTAGGGGAGCTGCTGACTGTGGATTCACAGTAGTACAACGTGGAACATGGTAAGGGATGATTTTTATAAAATCATCCCTTACCTTACTGAACACAAATCATATATGACGTTTGTGTTCAGTAATTTGTTTCTTCTGCCCTTAATGTCTGGCATACTGGTAAATGTAGTTTGGTGGACGAGGTACAATGAAGCTAACTTTATGTGACTGATGATGACACATCGTCTTTATGCTTTTGTCCAAATGTCATTTTGGAATCACATGCCATTGTGAAACCAGACATGGTAATTAATTTTACGTTATATTGCTGCTTTTGCATCCACTGCTTAAACACTGGATACCCCCGCTTCAACACTTGGTGCTCTCATCCAGTTTAAAAAGTACATGTGCAATATTGGTCCTTCCTTTTTTAAAACAGGGGAGGATACAACAATGCACCTTTGAAATTTTTACAAGGCGAGTTTATCCTTTTGAACATATGTTTCAAAGATAGAAAGACACATAAATAAACCTGGTTGAACCATTTTAGGCCTGAGGGGTTATTATTGTCTATACTCAAAATGTCTTCTTCAAGGTTGACTGCAAATCATTCAGTTACAATATGAATTTAAATGGTGTCACAACCACCAGACAAAGCAAATAATCTCGCCTGTTTGTTTTTACACACAGGCTCTGCACCATCTGGTGGATAGCACCACTAGACGGTGAAGTTCTAATGTCATACAGGAATGAATAATCCTAAATTCAAAAGCAGATCGGTTTAACTTTTTATTCATTGATTTATTTATTAATTTATCTCAAAATCAAAGACTATGAAGAACTACCATTTTATCCGTGGCCCGGGGACTGGCAGAAGGCCCTTTGCTTTGAGGTGTATCCTGTTTGTTGCCAATCATTTATTGAATGTGTTAGTCTTGGAATCCAATCAAGTGAAATATAGAAGAAGGTTTGTTAGACGCTGGTTTACAGTTGGCTACCTGTTACCAGAGTCATGTAGCAGGTGCATGCACAGATAGGTGAGCACCTGACTATTTATTAAAAGCAGTCTCGCACTGGTCTCAGAAAAGAAAATAATTAGTCAGGCTCTTGTGTATACTGGAAATTTGTTTGGATGCCATTTAAGTCAGTTTTTCTCAATTTTGTGTACCATGTATGAATTTGAAAACATGTCAAATTTGCAGCTTCTTCAAGGAACAAAGTGCGACAATGTCAGGGTGGGAAAAGAGATGTGGGTGGGGTGAGGGCTCCTTTTTCACTTTAGCCGCTGCCCCCCCAAATGTCTGTGCAAATCCCTTTTATTTTGGATGTAGTAGAGGGTATCCACACCAAAAATGCAGTTTACCCAACATAGGATTTACCCACCTTTTTATAAGTTTACCACTACTTCATAATATCGGACAAGTTTAGCCAGCAGACATTTATAGCTCACCCATCTTTTATTCTACCACTTAATCCCTTCTGTGTTTTTCTACAGTTACTGTTTAACACTATAGATAATTAGTTGTCTCCCTTTGGAGTGAAAACTTTGGACAAGGTTGTCAGCTTCTCCAGTAGCTGTTTGGAAAACAGAAGAACAGTCAAAGAAGTCGACGGGCCAACAACAAATAGACACACATTCTCGTACATTACTCTGCCACTCCATGCAATTAGTGAGCGAGTACTTGAGTGTTTCCACCAGGTTTTCTCCATTAAGGACTCACAAGTATCTGTCATCCCCACCTGCCTAAAGTATGTATGTATGTTATTAAAATGTCTACAGTCATCTGAAGGCGGAACTGGCTGGACCGGTATGTAGTTGCATCTCGTTTGAGGAAGGTGTACATTTTCAAAGCAATACACAATTACACAATTTTCCAGTGTGGATAATTAAATTCAGTGATATCCCACCAGCACCAGGCTCTTTCAGAATACCACAGACGTCTTTTGTTTGTACACACCAAAGTGGTTGGCTATAACTTTAAGTCTATACATTGGGAGACATTGTCAGTGGTGACACTGCGACTTCAGCCAAAAATGCAGAGGAGCAACTGCATTCTCACTACCAGTTAGTCTCCATTTCACAAACAATGGCCCGTGGCTGGGATTTGCATTTTACAAAGTTGATTTTCCACATATCTCTGTGGAAAATCAACCTACTCACGTCCCAAGTACGAGGAGTGTTCAGCTGAAAACAGCACGTCACCAAACTGCATAAAAGTAATTTTGTTCACTTGTATTTTCATTAAGTTTTGCTTCTTTGTGAGCATGTGAATATAGTTTTGACTAACTGAAGGCAACTTAAATACTAATTTAGTTCATTCAATCAAGTAAGTAAAGCTCACTTAATATAGCAACGTTCACATAGCTAGGTCCCAAAGTGCTTAACAAGTACCATTGATTAAAACATAAAGAAAAAGTATTAAAAAAAAGTATGACAAACAGCAGATCATTGAAAAAACATAAAATTCCAAACACTATACAGCACTAAGGGCATTCAGCAGTATCTAAAAAATAATAATAAAAGAATTAGGCGTTTGCAGAAGTCACATTATAAACAGTGGTGAGGAAACATCAGGGTGGTAATAGGTCATTCGTGGGTGCCCCTTTTGTCTGTTGAGTCCCTGCCTCACAAAATGTCTGTGCGCATCCCTGCTTTTGATATTTTTGATGTTTCTACTGTCCAGAGAATACAGCGTGTCTGTGTGAAAGAAGCAAGCATAACTGTGGTGTTCGTGTGATTTTGGAAAGGTGTATCCCTGGGTGCAACAGGAAACTAACAAATTGCACTTTCTTGACAACCAGCTTAAACCCTTTACATGCATAAACAGCATAGCCAGTTGAGCCACTACGGCCTGAAGTAATTTAAGGCCAGGTGTCTCAATCACCGGTTATCAACAATGTATATCTTGTATTGTCACTTATCTGTGTCTTTCTTACTGCTTTTATTTGGAGCATTAGATACAATTTCATTTGCATGCACAGTCACTAGATGTTATCATTTGACTGCCGTGGCTACGTGAGCTAGAAACTGGCTGGTGGTGACAGCCTGATTGGCCGAGGATGGAATGGACCCCAGAGGCATCCTGTGTTTCAACTACCATAGCAGCATCAGACTCAGGCTGACTGCAGACGAGCAGGGGGAGACTCCAGGAGCGCAGAGCCACAGACACTGATCTACCAACATGTTAAAGTAAGTATTGTTGATTATGAATTTCACTAGACTATATTGATTGGGCTTAAAGATAGAAATAGCACCTTTTAAACTCTTGCAGTGTTAAATTCAATGACAATTAATCATTGTAAAAATAACAACTAACTTTGCAAAAATTATATTTTCACAGTAGTGGTCACACTGTCCACCAACTTCTTCTAGCAGTAATGATCAACTATCTGTCCCAGAAATTGAAACATAAAATGTGTAAAATTGGAACCTGAGATCTCAGTTCCTTTCTTTTTTCTGATGCTTACTGGATATGTCACACTTTCTATTTTGGTCATGATCAAAGAAAAGGATGGCATACACACACACACACACACACACACACAAAGATAACCCCTGATGCTACAAAGCAGGAACATTTAGTAGTCAGATCATTGGCGATACAGGATTATTACACCATATATCAGTAAGTCATTTGTTTTAACAATTTATGGTTTAAAGAGTTTAAAGCCCTAAGATATGTCAGCATGTACTACAAGCGATGGGAGGTGATGAGGTTTTTCTTTATATATTCACAACCAACAAAGTTTTCTTGAGTTTTTTTCTGTGGCTAGGCAGGTAATAAGCAGGTAAAGTATTTATTTGTTTCATAATGGAAGAAGAAAGTGCTTTAGGGCTCGGATGGCCGACCCCGAAGGGCATGCAGAGGGGAACAAAATGTTGTTTTACTTGTTAGACTTAATTTTGTCAGACGCAAGAGTCCCTGGCACCGCACGGTGGGGATGGATGTCAAATACATTTATCCTATCAGTTTTCCATACTTTGTTGTTTTGGGCAGTAAAAACATGGACATTAATAAATAATCAACTTCATTTCAAGCTAAAATGCTTTTCAAATTAAAGAAATCTCTTTAATTGTGTTTTCCCAGTCAAGGACACTGTCGTGGTTCGGTGTCTTGTGTCTTCTCTTCTGTTCTCTGTGTTTTCCCCTCCCTTCTTGTTGCATGTTTGTCTCCCTGTCTCCCGTTGGTATGTTTTAGATTTTGATTTCTTATTTTTGCATTTTGATTTGAACTTTGCTTTTAGTTGCTACTTTGTTTAGTCCTTGACCATTTTTGGTTTTCTAGTTTTTTGATGGGTCTTTGTATTTCCGCTTTGTAAGGAATAAAGCTCTTGTTTTCCCCCTTATCCTGCCTCCCATGTGTCTGCATTTGGGTTTACCTTAGTTTTTCCCTCTGAAGTGTGACAGTACACCTTCTGTTGTGAGTGGTTGAAAGTGTAGGATGCAGTCATTTCATCAAAACATGGTATATCTAAGAGAAATCAAGAAAGTGTTTTTGAGACTGCCCTCACTAGAAGTTCTACACAACAATGTAAATGTAAATTCAATCATTTTATACTCCCTCCCATGTCAGTTGAAAGATGGGTGAAGCTTTGTAGTCTTCAAAACATTTCTGGAGCTTATTGGAAAACAGTGCTGAAGCATTCTCCTAAACAGCTGAAGCAGATGAGGACTCGTTATGAAACCTAAAAGAAATGGATATGGAAAGACATTATTTATACTTTTTTTGGTTTGTTTGTTTTTTTAGCCAAAATTGTCACTTAGCTAAAGGTGTGCACAGCCCATCTGAGGTGGGTGCACAAGCTTAACCCCTGGCCAAATCATACTCATTCTAAAATAAAAAGAGTTTGTATATCTGCCCCATGATTCTGTAGCTCATGCTCCACACCCTCCACAAACTTAAAAGAAAATCAGCCAATAGTTTTTTAGCAGTCTTGTTGAATAGGTGACATTCCCGGCCATTATATATCTCGCTATGGCATTCTGCATCTCAGACTCAAACGGGTGTTTGCGTCATTCCTTTTATGCTTAAAATGCAAGAACATGTTTTCAGAGCCAGATATTTGTGCACGCCTTAGTTTAGAACACTATCGCTCATGGTGAGTCGGCCACTATTTTGTGTGGTGCTCAGAAACGCAGGCTCACATATCTCAAATCAAACAGTGAAATTAGGCAGTACTAGAAATATATAAATCAATATTTGTATTACCAAATAGCCTATTCCTAGACTGAAATGATTTCAGAACCATACTTTATTCTAATCTTACCTATGATACGATAAAGTTTTTTCATTTTTTCCAAACCAACAAACTGGACAAGCAGACATGAATATTAATCTTTGAAATATTATGTCACACTGAACTTTTATTTTTCTCCTGTCACTGCAGAGCTTTAATAAGGACACGCTGCAGAGCAGCAACTTCACTGCTGGCAGCAGCTCTTCTTGTGGTCCTTTATCTCAGTGGAGAATTCAGCCTTACGATCACTCGAAGAGATAACCCCAAGGATGGTTTGAGACCCAAACACCATCTTGTAGATGTGAGAGAGGTTGAACGTCAAACAAAGCCAGCCATCAACAAAGCCCCCCATGTGTACTCCTGGCCAAAATGTGAAAGAAACCATTCTGCTGCCATGACCAGAAACTTCAGCTCACTTCCTAGTCATATACAAGACTTCCTCTACTACAGACACTGTCGACATTTTCCCTTGCTGCTGGACATCCCTGACAAATGTGGAGGAGTTTATGGATCGGCAAAAGTCTTCCTTCTACTTGTCATTAAAAGTTCCCCTGTGAACTATGAGCGCCGAGAGGTGATCCGCAAAACCTGGGGTGCAGAGAGGTTATCCAGTGGTGTGTGGATCAGAAGGGTCTTCATCTCAGCAACCATGGACACTGGTTATGAGGAAGAACGACTGAACCATCTCCTCAGAATGGAGCACCACAAGTACAATGACATCCTTCAATGGGACTTCCATGACACATTCTACAATCTCACCTTGAAGCAGATGCTCTTCCTAGAGTGGATGGAAAAAAACTGTCCAAATGCTCACTTCCTGTTCAATGGTGATGATGATATCTTTGCCAACCCAGATAAAATGGTTAATTATCTCAAGAGCCTAAAGGAAAATAGTGGAGACAAACACCTCTATACCGGAGCTGTGAACTGGTATGGACCCGTTAGAGAAGAAAAGAGCAAGTATTATATTCCTTTTCAGTTGCAGAAGTCAGAGTTATTCCAACCCTATTGTAGTGGCGGTGGCTTCCTCTTGTCTGGCTTCACAGCTTCAGTCGTATTCAGAGAGACCCAGACCACCCCCCTTTTTCCCATTGATGATGCTTACTTTGGAATGTGCCTGGCAAAAGTAGGACTTGGTCCCAGTTCCCTTTTGGGTGTGTACACAGAAATCGAGATGGTCCCTGGCGTCAAAGAAGCAGAGGATGATCTTAATCCTTGCTTCTATAGAGACATATTTATTGTTCACAGATTCCATCCTGCTCACTTGTTTTACATGTGGCATAGATTACAAGAGCCTGATCTGAATTGCACCTTAGCAGATGTGCAGACACAGTTGAGTGCAATTCAATCCAACATCTCTAACCCTAACCCCACACAAAGCTCTGCCACAAATGTTGCAAAGCCTCAAGTGCAGGATTAACAATTTCGGGTTCTAAAAGTGCTTAAATCACCAGTATGTGTGATGTACAGATATTTTTGACATGTACACAAACAACTGATGTTTATCAATGTGGTATACTTTGTTGTGGCTTAGGGACAAAACATTTGAGTGAATCTGGGTAACAAAATGTACGCTTATAGTAACTAAATAGTGCATCCAAGAGGCTTCTTCAGCTCTAACTAACTGGAGGGCAGTTGCAGGCTTCTAAACTCTCAGGCTCACCTAGCCCTAACATCCCACGTGAAGGTCGGATAAGTCAACGACCCACAAGTGGCCCTAACGACTCTGAAACTCAGAGCTCACACATGTCTTTAACGACACTGTAAGGACACTCCCACACAGGGTTTAAAAGCCTGCAACTCCCCTCCAGTTAGTTCAAACTGAAGAAGCCTTTTGGATGAGAGGTGAAACGTCTTCAAGAAACTGAAACACGTCCAGTTGCAGACAATTCAGCACTTGCAGTTAATGGCTAACTTAGATAACTAAAATGACTCTAATATAAAGTCAATAACCTGTCAATTAGTTTGTAAGATAGGTTATTAGCAGTGATAGCAATGCTTACTATGTCTTGAAAGGTGTTAAATAAAATTTGGTGGTGATTATGTTTGAATTATGTTTTTTGTGGTAATGTAAGAGCAGTTAAACCAGACTGGTCAAATTTGACCGGGAACACCAAACTAAGGCAAGGAGAAAGAAACATATAATACAAGGGTTAACATAAATGTTACAAACAGGTGTCCAGGAATGTTACAGAACAAGTCACAAGTAAGTTTACTCTCTCTGCTTGAGCACATAAGGCTAGCTGTGAGTTTTAAATTGAGTTTCAGTATTCATTGTCACTAAATCTAAAGGTGCTTAAATGTTTGTCATAAAGTCATTTAGACAAATCTGAACACTGACCTTTTTCATGTAGCGTTACCCCACTTGAGAATGTGTGGGATTCGATAGGAAGATTTAAAGGCCACATAGAATTTAGTGGGTTCAACTCCTGTCCACCTCAGCTCAACTTCCGAAGATATAATATTCACATGCCCCATTGGACACAACGACTTTCAACTACTGAATGGAAATGGACTGTTGTGAATTAACCATTCAATAATGCAATGAATGCACAAAGTAATGTATTAATGTTAATAAATATTAAGCAGGTCTGCTTGTAAATGTGCCTCTAAATCACTGAGAGCAATATATTTCTCTAATGTAAAAATTCACAATTAAAATACAAAGTTTGGTCTATTGAAATGCATTTATTAAATATGTTCTTTACAACAATCATACAACACATATATGTTTGTTCTTCGTCATAACTACAGATGGCTATAAATAAAGTCCTTAAATGACAAGCAACATAAGTATGAAGTTAGTAAACTCGAGACATGAATAACATGGGCGGCAGAATAGGCAAACTGTACTTCCCACTTGGAAATCAAATGAGTATCTCAGGGGTTTTGCACAAAAGTCAAAGTTAAACAAACGTATATGAGTATAGGCCTACTATATATATATATATATTTAAATATACAATGGTTGCAAATGTAACAAAATACATAGATCTAGTGGCCTAATACTAACCTCCCCATAGTCGCATATAAAACTCACAAATCTATCTCTGCTTAGAGCAGACTGCATGTGACTAATAATGGCTGCTCATCTTGTACAGAACAGAACAATTTGGCTCTCTGAAGCATTCTTTCTTAAACCCAACAAAAGAGAAAAGCCATAGAAATGTGAGATAGTAAGCCTGAAGCATACAAAGGCACAGCAACATATTACATATTACTTTTACATATCTATGGAATGGTTGTGTTCAAAATGATTTGATATGATTTATTGCATACAGAAAATTGTGTTACCACTTCGAGAAAAAAATGAACAGTGGTAACTGGTTCAAAAATGGAAGAGGAGGGAATTGCTGATATGCTTTGCCTTTTTAAAATCATGCTGAACACAAATTTGTTGCTTTTTTGGGATCTTTCTCCTTGGTAAATGCATGTAGAAACTGATGTGGAGACACAACAGACATCCAGGACATTCTGTAAAAAAACTCTAATCTCACGAGGCCTTTAGTTAGAAGATTTATGGACACCTTTTGAACTGCAATTTCACAGCATAGGTGTGAATGGGAAGTTGACAACCAGATATTTTCACAGCCAATGTAACTTATTTTTACATTTAAAATAAATCATATGACAACACTTCAGTTATTCAGTATGCAGCCAGTATAACGCAATACTTCACTGCGTTCAAAGTATGGTTTAGGTGTATTATAAAACTTCATTATTGGGTCAAAAATCCTGAGGAGTAATGGAATCCCCATTAACATTCATGTGAAAAAACACATCAAACATGATTTGACACCGCATTAATCAATCCTCTACAACAAGAATTGTACATGCACTCCTGCTGTCAGTCACTCCGGGGCAGTTCTTCCATTTATCCACCAGGTGTCTCCCTCCACCTATGGTAATGTTAATAGGAGGAAGTGGTGGTGATGGGAGGGGAGCTGCCCGGCTCGATGTTCTTCAGGTGGCATGAGTGGCAGAGAAGGTGGCCGTTCAGAGGGTAGCAGCGATGACCCTCCTCGTCATTCAGCTCCATCTTACATTCCTGAACAACAAAAAGGAGGCACAAAGATGAGACACCTCCACTGAAAGATTACACAAGCTTGAACACTGGAGTAGAGGGTAACTGGTCTGATCTCTGCCATGTATTAGCCTTATTTCCGATGACAGAAAGACTGGACTGCAATAACTACCTTGCAAGTGTAAAAATAAAGCAGTTAGAACAGGGGCATTTATACATTTGCAAAATGATTGAAAATTCTTCTTTTCAGAAAATCTCAAATTAAAAGAAAAAACAATGTTCTCTGGTTGATAAAGGATGTCGTATCTGCCTTATAGCTTCCAGTTTCGAGAAAGAAATCTGTTTACAAAGACAAGGTGCTGCACTTTGAACTGCTTGAGAAACCACCAGAAAGAAACAGCCACTCAACAGTTGAGCACTATTTTAACTGGGAGCTGCTACTCAAAACCCACTGATTTTTATTTACATGAAGCTAAGGAACAGCACCTGTCAATCAAGAAAAAAAAGAAGAGGCACTTGAGTAAAATGATGAGATAAGGATGATGAGGTGTTGCATACCTGCTTTCCTAAGCAGTACATAATTACAGACTGTAATTAAGATCAGGGATCTACTCATAATGATTTCTCTTAATGAGCCATTCAGAGCGTCCCTGGCTCAGAGCCACTGCAACATGAATATCTTTATATGCAAAGCTTTATTTTCAGTTTTGTAACCGTCTGAAATGTGAGCTGTTTCAACCCACCTCACAGTGATAGCATTCCACATGATAGTCTTTGTCCATGGATACAACTCGAACGGTTTCATCAGAGCCCTGGAAAGAAATTCACACAGACAAATGCAACTGAGTCCAATTTTGCCAGAAGACTCTTCACTGTCGTGTTCTGTTAAGCCTGACAAAAGCTTCAAAAGATCGATGAAAAAAAGCGTGTGCACCGTGATGTCAGCCAAGAGCAGAATTCTCTATCCTTTAAACTACTCCCGTGCATCACAACCTTGGGGCTTAAGGGTTTGTCATCCATCCTTCATGAGCTACAGTATCAGTGAAGTTCTATTATATTTTCAGATTTTACTATTCACTGTTTTACAACAACAAAAAAAGAACTCATACTCAAGAACCTCGTAACACGATAGGCCTTACTGAGAAGCCAAACTGGCAAACATAGATATAGCCACAAGGGGCCAAAGGTGGTTGTAACTCATTTTTAAAAATCTGTACAAAGATCTTCTATCTCAGATTGCTTGTGCTCTTTGTCTCCCTGATTATTCACTTCAATAGAGACAGAAGCTGTTTCTTTTTCCGTCATCTCTCTCTGTTTACAGTATCAGAGGGACCTCCCCTGAACAATCGTTACATAAATTACATAAATGCAGAAGGTAGACTAAGCCCCCTACCCCAACAGACACACACACACACACACACACACACACACACACACACACACACACACACACTACCTCTCCTCTAAATACCAGCCTCACAGCTTACTCAAAGGGGAGGGCAGGGGACATTCCACCAAAGTCAACTCTAATTTTGGACATTTCTTTGCCTTTGTCAGCATGTCCTGTTCTCCCTACAGTCCAGTCCACTCTTACATGACACCACATTGAATCAAAGCTCAGAGATACTAGGCCTCGCTGTGTTTTGACCTGTGGTCTAGTGGGAAATATGGCTATATTGAACTATCTGCTACTTGCACTTGCACAAGTTTAGAGTTTGGATCTTGAGTGAGTCAACATGAGCAGATACTGATTTATAGTCTGCTGAGCTCCTGGTGCTTGAAGCTCTACAGGTAAAGGTGAACAACTTGGTCCAAAAGAGAGCCGGTCGTCTTCTAGAGTCAGGTTAAAACATCCATGAATTAATGATCATATTGTTACGTGCATCCAGGTTCATTTATTGCAGGGAAATTGAAAACATTGCACTGATCACCCTAACAAACAACATAATCCTCAGTCAACAGCAACCACTGGGTGTATCTTAAGTTCATACTAGTGTGTCACTCAATATTTAAGTTATCACAGTCACTTGTAAACTGAGAAGTAAGGCATGAGGCTGAGGTTTAAGGTTTAAGTCAGGCTACAGCCCTCAAGAGCCCCTCATTCCCCATCTCTCTCTTCCCTAATTTCCTACCATCCCTCTACTATTAGTTTACTAATACAGGCACGTCATGTCACAAAAATACATGAAAAAAACGTTTAACTAACACATGCTGCTAGAACACAACACAAGAAGCTGCACTTCCTGGAGCATAATCAAACAAAACACACAACATATGGGTCAGCGATGTGGATAAAATTAGTGGTGCACTGATTAGAACCTGATGGAAATTTCAGTCAGCCAATACTGGCCTATCACAGATATATCTGTATCGGCCTCTGTTGGCCAATGTGCACCAATAAGCCAGAGTAAGATTGGGGTAGTTGTAATACATTTCCACTGAGGTAATTTTTGGAAGTTTATTGTTAAACTGTAAAATAGCCTGCCTCCATTAGATCTGTGTCACCAGTCACAAGTTTTATAAACACATTTAAGGGATTGTTGCAAAAAATGTCCTTATATGGGCAGATATATCAAAATCAGAATGTTTTTACAAACTAATATCGTATTAGCATTGGCAGCAGAAAACAAGTATCAGTCACTCCCTAATACTAACAAGCAGACCACTATCTATGTCCACTTAAGTATTCAAAATCCACTGGTCAAAACTAAATCCCAATGGCTGAATTTCTTTTCGGTTTTCCTCAAACCCCTACATTCAAAACCAATATAAATCTTTTCGAAGGATAAACATCTCAAACTGTGAAAGATTTGAGACATTTTTAATGGATTGATTTACACAATTGAACCACAATACCTTGAATATGAGAACTTGAGCTCTCATATGTGTCAAAACATGATAAAATGAGAGAACATATGATAATATCTAATCATGACCCCGAGTGTTCGCTTACCTCTGAGGGCAGGATAGGCTGTTTACACGCTGCACATTTAGGCGCCAGGACCCTGAAAGAGCGAGATGCATAATGATTTGAGATTTTGAACTGCATTCAAACAAGTAACTGAATTCAATTCCCCCCTATCTGGAGACTATTAATGTCCCAGTTCATATTTGATGCCCTTCTCGGAACCTTTAAACCTGCTGAGCCCCCCTCTCCCTACTGACTCTAACCAGATTCAAGATTCTGATTCGTCTACAAAGACGCCAGGTTTGCAGATGTGCTGGCTTTCTCCTCACACACGTGATCCCCCAAATCCAGACAGGAGTTGGAAAAACAAAAAGCAAAATGAATTCATTATTTCCACACACATGGCAGGCACCTGGATGTCTGAGGGAATAACAAAGGACCTCTCAGTGTGGATGGGTATGACTGTGGGTAAAAGGCAAACAATTACTGTATACACAATAAGGTTTGTCTGATTTAATCAGCGGAGAGAACATGTGGGAGCTGCCAGACAGTGATCAGCCATGTGCCTGGCTGTGCTGTACATGTTGTCCCAGCAGGGAGAAGAAAGCCTGTAGCTGTTGAGGCATTACAGGGGCATCTGTTGTACTTCCACACACGAAAACCTTTTGGTTTTTTTTTACTCAGATGTTACACTGAATTTTGTCCCCACAGAGCTTGTCACTGTTGGGTTTGGACCAAAGGAGCACGCCAATCTTACACCTCTAACTGAACAGCAATCTTTTCTCCCTCTCCGTTCATCCCTGGCTACACTTCTAATGTGTCCACTACACGTGGCTCAGAGAAACTTGGTCAACCCTTCTCAACTACATCCTGCAATAACAAGGGAAAGTTAAGTAGCTGTGCCGTCACTTAAATTGCAATATGACACCAAGACATTTTTTTTCCATCCCCATGCTAAACCAACTTAACACAGATAAATCTGGGTCCTGCCCTTGTGTTCCCTTGAGATGATGCTCACCTGTGGTAGTCTTTGAGACAGTAGATCTTATTTTCAGTGTCCACGGTGAAGGGCACTCCATCAAGGCTCTCATTACAGATGACACAGCGGAAACAGCCAGGGTGGTATGACTTCCCGAGGGCCTGCAGGATCTATAAAGACAGTAATGAGCGAAGAATAATGGGACATCAATACTCAATTTTATCCTGCTACTGCTGTTTACATTTCCTTAATATTTGTATCCAATATAATCAAAATAGCCATTGTTCTTAAAAAATCTTTGCCTTTAGATTAGATGAATTTTTCATGATCCCTGTGGGGATATTGGGTCCTAACAGCAGCTAAAAATAAGATAAAGCCAAGAATAAGCCCACCCAGAGTATTCAGGATAATATATAACTAATAACTCATATCAATTGTGCGAGTGTGTGTCAGTTTGATTTTTACTCATGAGACTGTATGTGTGTGAGGGTGTGTATGTGTGAGAGAGTCGCACATGCACAGCCAAAGCTTCTTCCTGAGTCTTTAACCAGATGTGCCCACAAAAAGCTCATTTAGGGTGAAGTAACTCTGCATTTCTGCTGAGATCACTGGCTTGGACCCGCACACACAAACACACAAAAGTACACACAGCTGAGAGAAGAAATAGACACTAACCATGTCCATGATCAGATGTCCACATGCGTTGCACTTGTCTGCAGACTGCTGGAAACCAGAGTACTTCAACAGAGAGAGAAAAGACGACAGTGAGGTCATTGGAATTTGGTTACTTAAAGGATGGTTGAAATTTCTGACTTTGTTTCAGACTGAGCAACTGCACAGTGTCTCTAAGGCACAATCTACAGCAGACTATAAGGTTTAGCATGTGTAGTTGTGCTAAAATCCCTCCTAAAATCTGCTAAAAATCACTGGTTTCAGTTTCTGAGAAACTAGCCAGCTATTATGCCTCCATAATATGTCTCCTTTGAGACAAGTGGAAAGAGAATGTCCAAAAAAACATTTAGGTGTTTATATACTTAAGGTTTATTCATATTCTCAGACAGCCATCTCCACTCCAGCTATATTTCCACGTATATTCTGAAGAGGGGACACTACTTTCTGATTTAAGTAGAGATGTAAAAAAAAAAACTTTAGAACTTCTTCAAAATTAAGCAATGAGTTTGAACCTGGCTTTATCCAATGTATCCAAGTAAATGTTTTAATAAGATAATGCATCAACTGCATATTCAAACATAAACTTCATGGTGATATGTATCATGGACTACTGGACACATTTTTAAAAACATTTTTATAGTCAATATGATTGTGGTTCCTGCATTAACTCATACGGTATTTAAATCAGTCAACTTAGCTTTTATAATGCGTTATTATGTATGAGCAGTGTCAGTCAAGAGAAGCCACACTAACAGGCCTGGCAGAAGAGCAGATGTAATTAACAGCATATAGAGGGAGCGGAGCCAGAGCAAATTTAATTCTGTATGAATTCTGATTTTAATTGTCCAACTAAGAGGTTTTAGTGGAAAGGCAATTAGATGGGGTTTTACACAGACAGTGCTCCTTAGGTAAACAAGCACCAAACTACTGACGGTGTGACTAAAAGGATGATTTGGGGTAATACATACTGCTAACAAAAAGGGTTGGATATCTTGTGAAGACGAAACATGACGCAAATTTACATTTTCAAAGACTTTCAACTGTGTTTAATGTGCGTCCTATTATTTGCATAGTGAAAGTACTCACAGTCATTCGGCACTGGTGTGAACAGCCTGACCACCCTCCACCCGACCAACATAGCAAAGCAGTTTCTCCAGTTACTGACCTCCTACCAGTCTCACCCAAGGGGGGAAAACTGATATGAATCAGCAGCACTGGGTGCTAAAACTGGGCCACGAGGTCAAAGTCTCCAACCGATATTTTGTATTTAAGATGAAGGCTGATGCATTATAGATTGTATTTAAGTGTGTACAGTGTAACTGACTGTGATTTGAGGAAAAAGTGACAATCCCTTGTTGATCATAAAAACAGAGTTTTGAAATCCTGGAGACAATGAACATGTGGACTGAAAATGAGAACATTAATGTGTGTTATCTGACCTAATGCAGTTTGAAGGTTACAAGACCACATACCTCAGTTGAGATATACTACAATTTGATCATGTATTGGATGCTCACCAGAAAGTCCTCTTCACAGAAAACCTTCCCTCCGACATAGTAGAACGCCTTCCCTCTGAGCCTTCGACCTGCAGACAGACAGAAAAGTCCAATTGTATCATTTCATTGGAGCAATACACAGCAAGATCCTCACCTAGGACGCTTAAAGACACGCTCTTAAAAAAAGAACTACTGAATGATAATAAGTTGATTAAAGCAGACAAGAAAAGGTAAGTCAATGATAGCATGTTGAAATGTTTTAGTGGAAAATCTTGCAAAGTCATGAGCTCAGTCTCAGAAAATAGTTACAGCACTAATGCATAAAGACTGTGGTGATTAATTACACCCATTTGAAGGTAATGGACCCTCTTGCAATATTCATTATATCCTGCTGAATCCGAGGCTGATAAATCAAACAGCGGATCTGTGGTGGGCTGGTGTCTTAATATAATATTGCTGGGACACAGAGCAGGCTTCAGGAGGACAAGGAAGATCATCTGGATCAAACACATGTGAGAAATACACAGATTAAATCCAATTACTAGACAGGTGCAACAGATTAAACACTCCACAGGCAAAGACCTACAACGACCTGCTATTCTTCTTCTTTGCTCCTTTCTGGTGTCTTTCCACATGCTTTGTGCTTCCTGTCTGTCTGTGTGCTTTAATAGTTCTACAGTCTGGATCTGGCAGGCACACACACAAACACCAAAACACTTCACATAGCTATTCCTGTCCAGGTCCCACAGGAAGAGGGAACATTCCTCACATTTTCTGAGGAGAAGGTGAAGGAGGGGACAGCAGGGCAGAGGAAGGGTTAACCTCAGTAAACAGGAGCCATCCTTGTCTTGCATGTTCCATCACATGCTCTGTTTGCCTGATTATTTGAATCCAGATATTCTCATTACCTAGGTGCAGGACATGGACATTTTAAATGCAGAGCTTTCTTTAGATTAATTCTTGCAGAATATAGACAAATCAACAACTTATTAGCATTGAAAAACATCTCGATATTGGACATAACAGGGTTGGGTGATATGACCATTTATTACATGAAATCATATACTCTATATCCATTTAATATGTCCAAATTGCCTGTCTGTTTTCATAATAAAGCAGTTCTATGTGCTATATAAATACTGTGGGAGTATCAAAACGCTCAGTCCACATTAAAATGAACACAGTGTGTATTCTCAAACTGTGTCTTCAAACAAGCCATCAGGACTTCAGTGAGGTTTTGACGTTGCAACTATACAAGTCACTGCCCTCAGCAATGCCCCAACTAAAGCCATGGATGCAAAATAAACAGCAGCCTGTCCTTTTGGACTGGAGGGTGCCCTTAAGACAGGCACTGAAACTTTTGGCATACCAAACTGGCATCAAAGAACTGGTTAAGGAAGCTCGGCCGTTGTGTCGCCTCGAGTTTACCTGTGTGTTTGACAGCCCTAAAACTGAACCTTCAGACAGAGGGTGAATTGGGGCACTGCAGCAATGGACAGTAGACACCCAAAATAAACGTATGAGCCAGAAAAAATGTATATCACTGGGAGCATTAGGCGATCAAGGACAATGTTGTAAATTGCTGATGATGTTTTTGCATCCATGTGATGAAGCCCTCTGTTTTGTCGGGTATTTCATTTGCTGTATTGGCTAAAAGCAGACATGACATCCTGCTTATTTTATCCCTGCACCCTTTAACAATCATATATTATCATATTTCACCCCTTTCAGGACATAGACCTACCCAGAGATCACTGCAATCAAAATATAAAGAGAAAAATATAATTATTTTAGTCTAGTCTGGGAAAGAAGGGCTGAGCTATAGAGGTTGACCCTATTATTCTCTACTTCTCTCTTAAAATCAGCAGACTATTGATCAAAGGCTATACTTTCACTGTCTGGAAGGGTCAACGAGCTTAAACACTGTTGTTCTTCGCTGAGCCTGAATTACACGATGAATAAAGCTTCAGAAAAAGAAGAGAAGAAAAAAAAAAGAAAGAAATCAGAAATAAATTGAAGCCTCATGATTCATCTCATTATACCAATGGCAAATGAAATTATCTGAACCAGTTATTCACAATTACATTATCCTACTTTAATAGAATAATAATAGTCATGCAGTAACCAAGGTCTGGCCAGGTTTACACAATAACCTAACTGAAGACCAGTCATTTCGATGGAGGCCAAGGTGTGGAACTGGTCTGGGCTAATTACTGCCAGACAGTCCTGGAACTGTGTCCCTAAAGGGAGGAGGGAAGGGTGAAGAGGATGAAAATGAGATATGAGCATTCCTCTTCTTCACATTCCTTTCCTTTTTTTCCCAGCAAGTCAGAGAGGGAAGGCTCTGAGCTTTGCGGAAAGATAAGAGCTTAATTAAAGTCAGGAGTCAGGGCTGACTATTTGAAAAGCACAAGAAAGAACAGTGACTATTGCACTTTCATAAAAATGTAAAATACCTGGGGGATAGAACAAAACACAAGGCCATTTTCTAATTAAAACATTCTATGAATTCCCTTAGTAATCCCGTTCAGAAAATAAGAATTCACAATGACCCTGCCACGACTTTCTAATCAAGCCTCGGCCCTATTTGTTGCTGTGAGCAAATTACTCAGGTGAGACATCTCAGCAAAAGAGGCACATCTCTATTATACCAATTTCACATTCAAAGTCTGTTAACTCTAAGATTCAGTCTGCTGAAAATGATATGTACACTAACGGAAAAGTAGTGCTGACTGGTAAAATTTATTTTCATCATCATCATGTGGGCAACGGAATAACACAAACAAATAAGAAGAAGCCCCAGCTAGCCGTCAGCTGACCTCAGAATAATGTAGTTGGTTTGGTGGAGACTACGAGGTTAGCTAGCACAATGCACTGAAGAAGGAGAGAGGAGCTAATGTGTGCACTTCAATACTGCTCAATATCGTATTGTTATCACACTGCAAGATTTCTCTCTAGTCATCCCAATGCATTTTTCAGACTGAGAACAGCACCTGGAACATTTCCTGACAATCTACCCACCAGATGTTAACATACCAGTGGATTCAGAACCAATCAGATCCTTGTTTTTACTCTCCAAAGCCTGCCAACAGGCAGAGAAAAGAGAGTGGATATTATGAAAGCAGATTCTCAGACAGTTCCTTACTAACTCAAATTACATCCTCACTGCTTCTCTATTAGAATTATAAAAAAAGAAGACTCTTAATGTCAAGAGTAAGACACATATAATTGTGAAGTCATTTCTAGCTGAGGTAAATGTTACATATAAATATACACGAAAAAAATACAAATCAAAAGCACATAAAGATAGGCAATTTGTTTCTTAGTCACAGATTATGCAATTATCGAACTGTGTAAACAGGTTTCTCTGACAACAGCACACTGACAGACTTGAGCTTAATATCCAACTAAAATTGGGTTGTACTGTTAACTGTTCGCCAGCAGTCAATGTTTAGCCTGAAGGGAAGCCCCCCTACAGCGAAGTGCCGAATCCCAGACATGCAGGCTGTGCTCTACTTGCCATTAGGAATATTCTCCTACCTTTCCGTCACCTTGGGGGAACTGGTGGAGTAAGGGCTTGGCAGGAAGTTCCTTGTAACAAGATTCTTTTGATGAATTTGTACCCATCTCTGATTGACAGTTATCACACTTTTTATCCCAAAAAATCTTAATAGTGACTAATCAACAAATCATTAACCCGCATATTTGACGTCATCACACTGTTTACTGTGTGGGTGTAAGAATACAGAGGCATGTGTATGTACAAGTGTACCCCCATGCTCTGGTTGTGTGTGGTGAGTTGTGTACTCCCCTGAAAGGTCTCCCTGTCCACTGTACTCCCATCTTGTTGCACACAGCTGACATAACAGCACCCAGTGTCCTCCTGGAGCCAGACCCACAGAGGGCCCCTGTGCCTACATTCCTCCCCAGCAGAGATGCTTTTCCCTGGGGCCACTCACAGCGAGTACAACCCTTATGCCCTCACGTGGAGCCAGCTATGAGAGGTATGTGGTGTGTAAACTCTTCTCCCCCCACTTTAGACATCAGCTTTACTCAGAGCCACATTGTGTCTCCTCTTTTTCATTTTACACACACACACACACACATACACACACACACGCACACACACACAATGGTGTGTAAAAATAACACACAGGGATGTTAATCATACATTTGGGGGCATAAGCAGCGAGGTCAAAGGTGCTGCAGAATAATGGGCATGAGCAGAGGTCACGGCAGTGCCATAAATACTCCACATACCCACCATCTGATAATTGGGACAAAGATTTAATTGGTTGGATCAGAGAGCCAGACAGTCCAGGCAGGAATCTACAGGTCACACAAACATTGGACAGAGCAGTCAGAGCACTGAACCTAAACTGATACCTGGCTGCTTCCTAATTGTTCAGGTTAACTGTCTTAACTGACAAAACCAAAAACCTGGCCAACACTGACACATAACACAGAGGTCACAGTGACAGAACAGATGAATAGATGAATATTAGACAGTTCACTTTTGTGCAGTTGAAACATTATGCTACCTTTCCTAAAATGGCATCTGTCTCACGTAATTAAAACCAAAAGCACACAAACAAAAAACAGATATCATCTTTGAAGTCGTTGGAAAAGTATTTCTAAACAAATAAGCCCTGTAGATAACTTGTTATAAGTTCCTGCTGACTTTCAGTCTCAATATTTGCACATGATTTGGATACACTCAGAGCATTAATCTATACTAAAAGCTATTTTATTTACTGATGGATGAACTAGGGCGGCAAAAAGTCTTGCTCTGTGTGGGCTGGAGGAGTGACTGGCACACCCAGAAACCAAACACCAGCAGCACAGGACAGTAATCCCCAAATAATTGTGTGTTTTTGCGCGGGCCAGTGAACGACTGAAGAGGAAGGTACCACTTATAAATCAAGAGGACAGGGTCTTTAGCAGTCCATTATTCAGGAGGTGGCTGAAGTTTACGTGTGAATCAACCGAGGAGAGAAGGTGAAAGTGCTTGAATGGTAACAAAAGGTCTCAATGAAGGTGTGTTGTGCATGTGTTTTTACTTACTGCAGGCGCTGCAGGTAAAGCAGTTGTCATGGTAGAGGCTACCCATAGCTTGGCAGGCCTGGTTGGCTCCATACACGGCTTTGTTGCACTTAACGCAGACTCCTGGAACACAACACAACAAATGAAAAAGTCAGATGAAGACATTTTAATCAGTGGTCACATACTACATTGATCAAATGCTAAATCTGAGATATAAATTAAGACACTGTTTATTTTATCAAGACAAAAGAATCAACTAGACAAAAACAATGGAGACAGAGAAAAAAAAAATCGCTCCACAAAAGTCAGGAAGCTGGTTAGCCGACTGTATCAGTGAAAGCGGAAATATATCCTTATTTGCTTGTTTGACTTGGCTCAGAGACTGAGAGGTCTGTTAATAAAGTCTTTGATCAAATGTTCCTACCCTAACAGACATGGGAGTAATATTAATCCATCCACTCATCCAAGCCAGCTAGATTTGAGAAGAACATGCAGAAAAAATGAAAAAAAAGAAAGAAATAGAGATAAAAAGAAGATAAAAGCAAAAGTTAACTCTCCTGTGTTGGATGAATAATACCAGTTCAGGCCTTTAAAAAGCAAATCACATGAGAGAATGTCAGGCAATATTACATAATCTCTCCCTTGACTTTGAACAGCTCATGAACAACACAGGGCTTCCATGTGATCAATAAAAAACAACTTTTTATCTGCAGCTGCTTCGGATGCAACACTGCTTTCCTGATCTGAGACCTGCCATAAAAATACTATCTTTGATCGCTTCACTTCCCCGCCATGACCTCATGTCTCCCTCTGAGCCTGCACCGCATGACATGCTGTAATATGACAACTGACATGTGGAGTATCACAAGTAACAACCCCCATCACTGCTGGCCCTAATGAGCAGTCAGCTAGCAGCTAAATCAATCAATCAATCAATATGGTGTGACATGATCATCTACTCATCAAGTTTTGACCTAAAGTAACATAGAAGGGGCAATGGCATCAATCGAGGATTAAAGCAAAACCCAAAACCCCTCCCTCTTTTAGTGTGCATGAGGTTATTTGTATGTGGTGGATTTATAGAAAAACTCTCTGGAGACAGAAGTGGAGCTCAGCAGATGAGCGTGGCCCAGCCCAGCCCAGCCCAGGTCCTCCTCGAACATTCACAAAGAAACTTCTGTTTCCTCTGTATCCAACACGCATCACGCGGCTGCCCCCTTTCAGAACACACTGTTATTCTATAAACTTTTTCAAATGTTTCTCTTCATAGACTGTCAGTAATACAACATACAACTTGGCTAAAGCCTCTCCTAATGCCACAACAGAGGACGCATCATCAGAGGCCCCAATGGCTGGAAAGAAGATTTAGAGATAATAGAGGGATATTATTAGATAGCTGAAGGATGTTGCTCTTACGTAAGGTCTTTCAAGCTTACATGAAAACACAATAAAGTAGCAGTAAATCAGATTCTCTGCTTTTCTTCAGTGAACGTTGACTACAAACAATTCATGTCACAGAACAATCAATGAAGCAGCTACAGGATTCTGAGGAACACACACTGTAAAGAACACTCTCTCTCAGGACTTTTTTGAGATCTGACACAGAGCCAAGGACATTTTCCCCTTTAAACTTTTAATAGCTCTGAATTGTATGCCCCATGAGAACAAAAATGCAATAAAAGTCTGCCTTTTTCTTTTCCTGTTCAGGACCTAAAAATTCCTTATTTTCATAGTAACCTCCTCACCGGTTGGGCCACTACAAATCTGCTTTTGGCCAGAGTCCTATGTTCCAAAACAGTGTGATTATTCAGGGGACTGACTGCTTGCTTCAAGCGGGGGGAGGGGAAGCAAAACATGCAGCCAAAACTTTACCCCTCCTACCCTCCCTCACCTTTCCCAGCTGTCAAAACTCCCAGTAGATGGCTGCCCGCTTGCCAATATGCCACTGGCTGAAAATGAGACCCTCACTACACACTGAAGCAGTTAGTTAGTGAGTGTTATCACAACAACAGTCTTGCTTGATTTTTTTGCTAGCCTACTGGCTAGTTTTCATACAATCTTCATGGTAAAACATGGCTTTAAACTACTTACACTTGGTTTAGGATGGTTTACAGTGTGCACTGCTACTATTCTAGCTGGACGCTTAATGTGGTTGTGAAAATAACACATCTCCAAGAAACCCCATGTATTCAGATCTTAAGAAGTAGACTTAGCACTGAAAGACAATTTTTCTCACTCAAAATTTTGACCAAATCCCATCTACAACCATATCCACCACATTATTAATTTAACTTAAAAAGTAGTAGTTAAGTAGCATGTACAACACTCTCATTCACTCTAATTTACTGAAAGTTGAGTCACCTACAGCATCATTTTCTAACATTTACCACAGCAGACAGACGCCACACCCAGAAGAAGTGGCAACGCATATTAAATTCAGTTATACCACAGGCCATATATTCATAGACAAACAGACACATGGATGTGAATGAAAGGAAATCACAATCACACACACAAACGCACACACACACGCACACACACACAAACACAAATAAAAGTCAGCCCACAAAGCCTGCCAAAGTAGAAGCAAAGAATCCCTGGGAAGAGTTAAGATGAAGGTTTCCACTCAGCAGCCAGATGGGATAAATTAATCCTCCATCTTAACACAACACTAAACGTTCATCTGAATGCGTGTGTGTGTGTGTGTGTGTGTGTGTGTGTGTGTGCACGCGCGTGCGTGTGTGTGTGTGTGTGAAAGTCAGAGGAAGCAGGGAGGCTAAACACTGGGATGTCCCACCACTTCTCCCCTCTTGGATGAAGTTGTCTATAAATCTCACATCCTCTCAGGCTCTCGTGGTCAATAACAAAGAGGCATCCACAGACCTTTCCCTAAATCTCTCCCATTTGTCTGCTCTTCCATTCAACTGCACCGCAGGCACCTCGAAACTCGTCTGGGACTCCCCTCCCCTTCGCATCCTTAGACCTCATTTCTAGAATTCCTTGCTCTCTTCCCTCAGACATTCCTCATTGTTCCCCTGGTGCAGCCGTTTGGCATTGGACTCATTTTCCCAGAACTTCCCAGAACTTTTCCCTGCAGTTGTGCCAATCAGAACTAGGTGTACGTTTGGGAACTCTGATGGATCCTGGCATAAATGGAAACAACTCACTGGATAATTTAAACATGGCCGTGTCACTTAACACAACACAACAGCTGACAGGACTGAATTTAAGTGACACGGCCGTCAGGTTTAACTTAATAATCATCAAATACAATGGCATCTACAAATATGACAATATATGCAACAGGGAGCTGACAGATGATGGCATCATCCATCACCGATGGCTGAACGTCATTAACTTCTAAGGACTGTGCCATCATAACATTTTGATTTAAAATGCCCCCCCACCTGAGAACGCAATAAAGTGGTGTGTCCCCCTCAGAGTAGCTTCAAGGCAGGAATTGCTGGCATTTGTAAGAGAGAGAATAAAAAGGAGTTTGTTTCTGCTCAGTGCACTGTTATTTTTCGATGTCCCGTTTATTTTCTTCTTATTAAATCTCCTCATTTGGGCAAACTAAAGACACGTAATTCACATTGGGGGCAGCGTTGTATGCTTTTCGCTGTTGGTGGGTTTCTTTCAAACATGCAGTGCAGACACGAAGACCCTTTTAAATGTATGTCGTGATAACAGGTGAGTTCAGTCGGTCTGAGCGAAAGTGGGAAACAGAAGTAACGAGTAGTTACGACTGCCATACGGCAACTCTGAGGGGACACACAACCTCAATGACAACTCCATCCTCCAACTTGATGTTTCACTAAGGACACTGTCATAAGAGAATTCGGTGGACAGCGGCCACCTTTACATGCAACTAACTAAAATTTTCACAATCTACTATTTAGTCTACAAAATGTCAAAAAAGCTCATCAACATTTTACAGACTCAAAAGTAACATCTTCAAATTGCTTATTTTGTCCAACCAACAGTCCATAATACATTTCATTTATTATCTTAAAGGACAAAGAAAAGCAGAAAATCCATACACTTAAGAAGCTGGCACTGGCAAATGTTTAACAATTACAAAATGACTGTAACAATTATTATACATGTATAGTATAATGATTATTGAAACAGTTGGCAACTAATTCTCTTTTGATTGACTAATCATTGCAGCTCTAATATTAAGTGTATTTAAAATGTCATATACACTTTGAAAGTCAACCTTAATCAAACTTAAGTTTTGTAGAGAAAACTAGCCTACACAAGTTTATTCTGGCATGAAAGCATGACTCAGAGAATGAGCCATGGTCTGGTGGGAAACTCCATCCAGGAACTGTGTGTGGATACATGTGGGACTGTGTGTGTGAAAAAAAGACACTATACAAATGTAAAACCTACACTTCTGCTGATTGCACACTGTGCTCTCCCACGTGTCCGTTATTTTAACGTCTCTGTGCTATTTCTGAGCCATGTCGTGACAGTGACGTAGGCCAGAACATCTTCCCTTACACACTAACATAAGCACATCAACGGGCTGAGGAAAGCTGTGAATTACAATTGTGGCATTCCAGCAGGAAATTCCTACAGCAGAGAGGCAAGGGTGGGCCGTGTGTGTTTGTGATTGTATGTAATAGGGTGCTCTGTGGCTTTGAACCAGATATCCCCGATCTCACACTTGTCCTCTCACTAGTGGGACATCCCATTTTCATGAATGGCCTTGGCTGCAAACACCTGGCCACCACGTGATTACCAGCTCTCTCTGGCAAAAACAAACTCCCAGCAACATGCCTACATCCCACCTATTTATTGCATCTGCCTCCAGGAAAGGATCCTGTCAGCTGACCTCACAGCAGAACATGTGTTTTTACAATGTTGCATTAATTTCCTGATAGTGCTCCTCCAAATAGAGCACCGGATGTACGAGGAATAGAAACCAGAACATTCTGCTGATGATGGACATTTTTCAAAAACCCTGCCTGCCTGTCTGTCAGCCAGTGACCTTATGCATTGATTCAAATATTAGTTGCATCTGAGCTGATTTTTATAATGTCCTACTTTGTATGTATTGTCTATTCTCCTGTAAAGCACTTTGAATTGCATTTGTGTCTGAATGGTGCTATATAAACAAGCATGCACTGAATTACAAGACTTAACCCCTCCTATTCATGCCTTTGTAATAATATAATACACTTCAAATATATCTAATTCCAAGAAATGCAAGGACAGATCAAGGCAGCTCAAAAAACAAGAAATGATCTCCAAGATAAAATATGCAACGTCTTATAAAAATGTGCCCCTAAAAGCCAGAACTAACAGCCACAGGTGTTGTCTTTCATCACATCTTCCCTGTGCACACGTGTTCCTCAGCTGCACAAGCATGCATGGCATGCTCATAAAAAGAGTCATGAGAAATGTGCAAGCACAGGTCTATAATAATGACATCATTTGGAAACCAGTGAATGACACTGCCAGTCAAACAAACTCAACATGGGATGGAACATTAATACAATCACAGACTAACCATTCAATCTCTGTGGAGGCGATAAGAGGGCAACATTCTTCTGTCTGGCCTTTGTCCCGTGTTTTATTGCTGAAGGGTTTGTTTCGGTGGCCAAGAGGGCAGACAATGAATCATTTAAAAACAACATGGAACTAATTAGAAAATTATTCTGTCTGCATTCCACATGAGAAAGACAGAGGCCTCCCACAGCGTCTACCTACGAAATTCAGCTATTTTATCAGCAAAGAGACCATCACTGAAGAATGCCATCAAACAAAGACAAGAAAACGGGGTGGCACTTCTGATTAAGCTACAGAAACAAACACACAAGGGAAACACAGACAGCATGACAAAGGGTGACTGTGCATGTGTAAATCAAAAACAAGTGGATTTATGTTCTGAAATGTGGGTGGGCGGTTCTGTCGTTCAATGGTGGCTTAACTGACTGAAGCCCCTTGTTGATGTTGGGTAGTTGAGACTGTCTTACCAAAGTAGTCAGCCTTCGGTTGGGCATCCATCTCTTTTTCCAGCCGCTTAGTGAGGGCCTCTAATTTTATTTCAGCTGCTGAAGGTTGTTCAGGAGGCTGCGTGAGGAGAGGCTGGCAGTGTGGTTGGCCACTCTTGGGGGAGCACAGGACGTCAGCTTCAGCGCTGGTAGCCTGTGCAAGTATTTGGCTGTGGCCTTGAGCCTGGCTGCTGCTGCTTTTGGAGACACTGGCAGGGATCAACGGGGAAGTTGCCATCTGGGCTTTGGTCTGAAGTGTCTCAGAGGTTGCAGGTAGAAGTGAGGAAGCTGACACTGGACCATTATGGTTGGTAGAGGATCTTGAAGTTGGAGAAGGTGGCTCATAATGGGCTGCAGTGTGTATGAGAAACTGCTTCATCTGCACGTCAGCTCCACCTGTGAAGGCACTCAGAGGCAGGGCAGGGATGAGGTCTGGTGTAGCTGAGCCAGCGGGCTCTCCCGCCCATCCCCTAGCTGGCCCGGTGGAGGAGGGTGGACTCTGGTTAACAACCGGGGTGACAGCCTGGTTCTGCTGGGGTGGGACACTGTTGGCAGTGGGAGGTGCAGACTGGTGCTGTAACGCCCTGCTGCTCCCAGACCCAGACAAAGATGGGGAGCGCTGGCTCTCACCGGATGGGGCCCAGGCATCGGGCTGGATGACGGGGTTACGAGCATGTGTGGGCGCGCTGTGAGCCGCGCTTCCTGGGCTAGGGGGAGTAGGGGAGGTGTGCTGGTAGGAATGTGGCTCTAAGCGCTCCTTATTATCGTAATTGTTTCCGTAGCCATATGCCCTGCCGGCTGGAGGTTCAGACTGAACGCCTGTGTGGTGTTTCTGTCCGTCAAACTGCGCGTACTGATTCCCAGCCGTGGTGCCCGGCACAGGGCCAGACAGTATCGGGGGCTTCGCTGCCGCCTCACCCGGCTGCCTGTAACTATTGATGGGCGGTCTGTCTTTGGTGTAATGAGCGCTGTTGTATCCACCATTCATTTTAATGGCCTGGTTGTTTCTCGCCATCTCCTCCTGGTGTTTCTGCATGTGTATTTTAGTCATTTTAGAGGCGAAAACTTTTCTTGTCTCTTCAAAGTCGGGGTTGTTTCCTGCATCCCTCCTGGTTCGAAATAAACCATCTCTGGATGCTTCATACATGTTTAAGTCTTCGATAAACTTACTCGCCTCGAGTCCCAAATCCTCGTATTTATCCATTTCGAAGTTGCGTGTCTGCTTCAACAAACTAAAGTAAAGTTGTATCTTTTTTCTTTTGGTTAAACTCTAACTAAATCACAAGTCTGTAAAAGAGTGGTATTTCCAGAGTGAATTATTAGCTTACAGTCCAGAGGCTCGAAGTCTTGTCAGGAGACAGGGGTCCGGACCCAGGTCGAAACTTTTCTGTTATTCCAAACTTTCCAGCTCTTTTTATAGTCCGGGTAAATCACAAAAAAAGTTAAAAACTCCGCGTCCTCCTCGGCGAAACTTCCCCTCCGTAAGTCCGTCCGTCCAGCTCAGCTCGGCTCAGCTCGGCTCTGATACGAACAAGCCGCCGTCTGTCTGGTTGTAAATGTGAGCAGATCCCAGATCCGATAGCCCGGACGACCCCACAAACTGCCCCCCTCCTCCCGCTTAACAGTCCCAGCGGGGAACCTTCATTCAAAACTTCACCCCTCCGCTCCTCTGCCAGCACAATTTCACTTGAAGCGGTTAAAATAATCTTATATGTCGTCAAAGTCACGTCGATGACCGGATAAAGTGGTCCCCCCGTTAACGAGCAGACCGTGGGATAACTGTTGAGCACGCAGCCGTACGTGGCCACCGGTCGGTTCAACCGTCGGGACAGAAACAGGGAACAGTTTGTTTTAAAGGTACAGTGCTCACTTTAAGATAAGTAAAAGTTGTCCGCTAGCTTACACAACAAGCTATTCTATCCCAAAAATAGCGAACTGGGGGCAGATATTCGTCAGCATGTTCCGCTAAAAAGTGTCCCTGACATCCGGTGTCATTTTTCATAAAAGAGCTGGTTGACTCAGCCTCTCTTTGAGTCAGCATTTTCATTTAGCTCGGTGAAATTCAAGGGATGAAGTGGGTGTTTTTGGTGGAATATACTCACTTATGCTAACTTAAAGGGGAACCGTGTGGTTTTAATTTGTCCGTATTGATGAGGTGATGCTACCACCTCAGACATATATTTTTTTCCATAACTGAATAAACAAGCTGTTCTCAGAGGTAAGTAAAATTAAAGTAAATTCCCCAGAACACCTTGAAACTAGAAAGGTGGCAGGGTCCGCCACTTATAAACAAAGTAAAACAGTGTAAAAGACCAGTTTGTTTGTTCAGTTTATTCAGTCATTAAAACACATAGTTTGTTATATTTTTGTAAAAATCAGTCAATCAAGCTCTGTTTCTCCTGATTGAAATATCTTGCCCAAAACTACATAACACACCTTTAAGCACAATTTTGAGGTATTGTACTTGAATATTTCTGTTCCTGCTACTTTTCAGCCTCCTTCAAGTCCAAAAACTTTACATCTCAAAGGCAAATATTGTCTCTGGGTAAAATTCACAAGCTACCCAGCTGTATCTATAAGAGAATCAAAAGTAGTGCCACCTTAACCAGCTGCGACTTAATAACCAAAAATGTAAATACCAGGAGGCTGCATCAGTAATTGTTATTCAGTAATAAAATATACATTATTCTGAAATGGGCCATTTTGTACTGTAACTATATTTTAATTGGAATACTTTTATACTATTACTTAGATCTAAGTAAAATGTTGAATGCAGGAGTTTGGCTTGTAACAGAGTATTTCTACATTGTGGTATTGTTAAATGTACTTGAGTAAAACATCTGTGTACCTCTTCCACCACTGTACATTTCTGTACAAATCTGACTTTACTGAAGTGCTTCCATTTCATGCTGCTATAAAAGTCCATTTATTTAGGAAATTAATTAATGACTTGAGATTTTGTGCTCCACTGTAATACAGTTACTACTACTACTACAGTTAGCTACTTTCAAAACCCTAAAAAACATTTAATTTGCTTATAAAATATGAAACTATCCACCAACATGCATAATGTTTGGAGTAAGCTCCACTTCCACTAACTTTTATGCAGAATAATTCCTCTTTTAACAATATGTAATGGTGTTACACACTCACACAGGCAGTTCTGCATTCAGAACTCATACTGTTCAGTTTAAATACATTTAGCTAATAATAGACCGACTTACATAACACTTTCATTGCAGGCCTTTTAATGTAGTGGAGATTTTTTACAGTGTAGCATAGCTATTTTTACTGAATAATCCTCTTCTACCACTGCTTATGGGTTTAGAGATAGAAAGAGAGGAGGAAAAAGAAAGTAAAGCAAACGGGGGATGGGCAATTATTTTGGGATGCCTTTGAGAGGGGCAAAGCTTTTTAGTCTGGCACCCTAAATGTTCAATGCATGTTAATAATCTGGCTTTGAAAACGTACAGGGTAAGTAGACACATTCTCGTTTGATTTTAATTAACCAGCAGATTAATGTAACCTGTAGGACATCACCTCTGAAATTTCCTGCACCTCATAAACAGTCCGGTGGAGCACACCCCCATAACTGTAACTACTGTATGGGTGTGTTTTTCTTGTGGTTTTGGGGGGTATTTACAGTGCATGTGCCCCCTCTTGTTTTGGTTGAATGATGTCACACATTCCTGGTCACGAACCCCCCCCCCCCCCCCCCCCCACCACCACCACCACCACCACCACCACCACACAGACACACACACACACGCACACACACACACACACACACACGCACACACACGCACACACACACACACACTGTAGCCCTGTGTCCCGACCCTGGCTGGAATATTTGACACAGAGTTAGGGTACAATAGGATGAACTCATCATGTGTACGGGAAAAAGGCTCAACCTCCCAGCAAACACATAGGAACACATTGTAATTGTATCCTGGACGGAACCTGTGTGTGCATATATTGTCTGACAGCCCCGGTTGATGAAAAACAGTATGGAGTCAGTACATTGAGGGGGCCTCTAGGCTGCGGCTAGTTGTGTAATTAAAACAGAAGGTTTATAAGGCATGGCCATTTCCATGTTTGGGGAAACAGTCACCATAATCCAGCATTCCCTCCAAGCTTCAGGCTTAACTTGCTTCACAAATATCAACCAAAAACCACTTAGCGTGTGGTAATAACACAGGGTTAGGACACAGAAGGTTATTAAACGTATAAGTCAGAATCTAAATGAATGCTACAAAGTTGTCGACACATGTTGAACATAAGGAGGTATACAACCAATTTACAATGTGACCGCAAGATGTGTTTGAGTATATATCATAAAGCAGTCTAAACTATAAGAAGTCATCCTCAACATGTTTTCTGTTTTTGTTATTATTTCTCAGAGTAAGGTTAATTCAAACACGTGGTAACAGCAGCAGGGGTTTTGGAAAACCTGAGATCATTTGGCTTAAGCGATTATGTTAATTGGCCCATTTGCACCTCATTAAAGGGGAAAAAATAGAATGAAACATGTTCAAACTTTATTTCCAAGTATTGAAACACTCTACACATAAATAGGTCTGTCTCGTTACTACTTTGTGTTTATCATCACAAAAACCATTTGCGATAGACAATATTACAGTCATATTAATTCCATTCCAATATCTATATGACAACATAATAATTTAATGCAGATACACTCTTTCATAGAGCAATGGCCTTTTAATTCTTAAGAATATTCAGACATTGTGACTGGAATGTGAAAGAAATGATTAAGATATCCCAACAAAATAAGCATTCTGATGACTTTCTTTTGTAAACAAACATGCATGTAAACTTCACAGATAATGTTGAGGTCAGCAAAAACGATCAATATGTGCAATAAGTCGATAACATATTCATCGTGACAGGCCTACTCATTAATTGATACAATTAATGGTTGGGTAAAATGGAAACAAAAACATTCAAAATATCTTAAGAACTTTGATTATGTCAATAATCAATTCAATCAATCCCTTTGTTACAGTACTGTTTTCCTCAAGTAAAGCCTCATTCTTACACAATCAAAGAGATATCAGATGCTGTCGTGTATGAAACAAGACGTGAAGTTAGTTCTGTTTATTAAATCACTTCCTCTGGGGGGGGCTTTAAAAGCACAAAACACAACATCCTTCTGTGTTTGGACTGTTGATTAGGAGCAAGTTTATTATACATTTGTATAATATATAATATACATATATATGTGTCCTTAAAGGCAAATGCAATTGCAAAATTGGGTCAAATCAAATAGAGTAGCAATAGCTTTTACTTTATAAGGCGTTTACTTTGAAGCAGCTGCATTACTGATTAGTCACTGTGTGCCAAGTCAGTGCATGACAACACTGATTCAAGATGGATGGAAACAGATGGATTTAACAGATTTGTTTAAAAAACTGCAATGAAGCTCTGACAGATAAGAGAAGATGAGAGAAATAATTATTGCCCACACATATGTGATGCTTTCACAACACCCTAATAAACAGTCAGGACAACATACAGTGCATGCAATTTAAATAGTAGGTCCAAGGTGCAACCAATGATTATTCTCATCGCAAAAAAGTGGTGCCTTCAGTCTGCTTCTTTTTTATTATAGCCATCACTCCAAAAACCAAAGACTCAAATTTTCAAAGAAATGACAGGACAAATAAAGCGGTAAATCCTCACCTTTAAGAAGCTAGGACATCTTTGCTTGAAAAATGATTGAAACAATTTAACAGTTGCAGCTCTCCACTGATCCATTCAATACAAAACACATTGCCTGTGTTCTTTATACAGAAGAGTATATAGTTTAATTTACATGCTCAAAGGGGCAAAATGAAAAGTAAATAACTTTGGCTCATGTGGAGCATTCACTCATACCCCTAGAGTTAAGCTTTCTGCTCAAAACCAGAAAAAGGACGAGCGAGACACTGCTTATACAATGAGCTCACCCGGAAAACATCCACGGATGACCAAATTACCAGCATTCAGGCCGGCAAGATAATGAGCTGTGGCATTGCTTCGTCCCCCTGTGAGAATACCCGGCCCAGTTCAGGGACTCAGCTGGTGCAGTGGAGGGTGACTGTGACTGCACCGCTACGCACTCCACCCTTATTTTCCACCGGCAGAGTTTCGCCAGAGGAAGGGGAGAGATTTTCTTCGACTCATCAGAGACAATTCATGCTGCACATCTCGTATTTAAGAAAGACTATGACTGTGGTCTGAAGACAAACTGAGTCACAGTGGAATACTGTTGCCTATTCAATAATCCTAGTCGTCATGGAAACTGCAGAGCTGACGAAAAGTGTTAAATGGCTCCAGGGGATGTTAGTGACAAAATTAATTATTAGAGGAAATGCTTCAGTACAGCTCAGACCTCATTTTACTAAAAGCAGTGGACAGAAATATCTTACTTGTCTATTTATTCAGTCTGGGGAGGGTTTCCTGGCATGCCTTAAACATCCGAAATTGCATCGCTGTTGCCCCTTCTCAGTGACACAACAACTTGAGCTTATCGTTCAGGCTGGTTCATGTTCGGACCTGCTTATTAGCTGGAGGAGAGTGCAAAGAGAGGTGTGACAAGAATTGCAGCAATAACACAAAAAGAGGAAGAGATCAGGGGGTTAAAAACTACCTCCCATGAATCTAATTCTCATTTCACACAGCCGCTCTGAAAGTGTGAAAGACAACAAGGCACACAAAGATGGGTTGACAGAAGACATAGTGCCCCTCTGTCTCTTCTCACAAACCAAATTTCTGTTTTGAGCTGTGGCAGCATCTGGTTGAGATCTAATTCACAGTATCTGAGACAATACAGAGAATAACAAACACTGTTTTGGCTCTTTGCCCCCCTCCTCTTATTCGTGGTTTCTCTTCCTGTTATTCTGTCTCTCCTGTGAGCCCTTTCCTGTCACCTGATGGCCAGAGATAGAGCATAGAAATATGGTAAAAGGAGGCATGGAATGTTCCGTTTCACCTTCGGTCTGCATATTTTTAATGAAAAACACACCTTCTATTACTTACAGAATGAGATACAGCATGATCGTATCAATCAGAAGCTGACCATCTCATACTGTAAAAATAAGAGCACTTCCTCAAAACAGAAGCTGATCTTGCAGAACTCACACATGCGTCTCACTTTTCAAAAGGGATCGCATTCCTTCTTTTTTTCATTCACTCACAGAAACCAGACAACTTATTAGACTTTTCTTAGGCGACGTGGGCACTGTAAGAGGTTGCACACATCAGGTAACTGCTTACTCACCAAGCCTTTCAAGATAAGCTAGTGGGTGTACACATGGATTCATTTCAGTGCTGCAGGCGCGTGAGCTCTGCCAGGACAGTGACAATGTCTGAGTCATGTTGACCCAGTGAACAGGCACAGTGCTGCAAGCATGATACAGTGGCAGAACTGAAAAATCCCAGACCACATTAGGCCCTTCAGTGACTTCAAATAGACCTTCTGGTAAAACGAGCCTCACAGAGCACAGCAGCATGTCCAGGAGCCAAACAGTAGGTCCATGTACGGTGCTCATAAGAGATCTGCAGCTTGAAACAAACACTGATAAGGCAGATCATGACTGCGTGACTCAGCCGAGACACTGAGCAGGCTGGCATATGGCAGAGGCAGCGGTGTGAAGTTGCGGTCCTGAGTGTGATGCTGAAAGTGCCATTCAGGGAGAAAGGAGGAATGATGACTGGAATGTGAAGTGATGTTTGGGCTCGTGTGTGATTGTCAAGAGGGTCTGACTAAACAGGAGCATGATCTGGAAGAGACAGATGCTAAATCTGCCTTGGCAAATTAAAGAGGCCAGAAACCCACTGCTTATTGAAGCTTTTATTAAAAACAGAATAATATATATAAAAAAT